>NC_080019.1:112408591-112711622 GCF_030020395.1 Manis pentadactyla
TAATAGTAACTATTTTCTAAGGTTCTTCTAGAATTAGGTTAAATAAGATCACACATTTGGTGTGCTCCATTCCTGTATAAGATTTTTCTGCACTGTTAATAACATTAACAGTTGTATACATTTTTTTTTATTTACAAAGCACTTTTCTTATGTAGTCTATCATTTATGAGCTCTTTCCCTTGTGGGATGCTCTAAGACTGTCTGTGGATGGGAATCAGGTTATCTATGTTTCCATACAGGAACAGCCAGAGGCATGCAGGAAACACTGTTTTGATTGGGGCAGTTTAAATTACAAAGCAGGATGCCTCCACAACCACCCTGTACAGAGGAGGGAAGGAGGGAGCTGCAGCAATGGAAGAGTGTGGGGGAAGCTAATGGGCTATGGGACTGGTTCCTTCAGGGAACTCAGTTTGTCCTTACACAGTGTGCACAGACACTATTTGATGCAGAGCCAGTATCCCAGCAAGTCTGATCTGGTAGGTGGAAATTAGAGTATTAAGGACAGTTGTCACTCAAAGGTAACAGCACACTTCCAGGACATCAGCCCACTCAGAACAGATGTCATAAAAAGAAGACCTGGACAGCAGGGTCCTTGGGGCCAACCCCTGAAAGATTTAGGAAGGGAATCATCTGAGCTCTAACCAAGGGCTCTGGGATTCAAGACAGAGTCCCATTTCCGAAAGCACAGAAGCAGAAGTCACAGCCAAGGCAATGAAACCAAAAAAGGCTACAACTCAGAGACCAGATATGTGTCCAGGCTCTTAGCAAACAAACCAGACGGCACATCCATGGTAATGAGAGTGATTTCAGGTCTCACCAGCTGGTCACCTGGGCCCTGTTGTCTTCCTTCTGCCTTTATTCCTTTGAAAGCAGCTCACCACCTGGTAACCTTGGCTTCAAGTACCAGCCAATGTAATAGGCAATACGCCTTGATTCAGGGAGGTACCAGACTTCTCTCTCAGTTGGCATTTTGTTCTCCCTGTTCTCCCTGTCTCTTCCTGCTTGATAACCCCAACTCTGCATTTCTATTTTTCTTGCATCTTTCAGTAACTCATTTGAACTGCCTTTTCAGGCTTAGCCCCCTCTCACATATGAATATGCAAACATGGCCCTTAATTCTTCATACATGCACTTAGTTTAAAACCACTCTTGGAAAAGGGTGTAGCATTTGCTTTCAGCACTGGCCATGGTGCCCTCACTCTCTAATAAGAGCCAGCCTTCTGGGCAGGCCAAGGCTTGCCCTGCTCTGGTTTGGCCCTGTGACTCGACAGGGGGTGGGATGGGGACTGGCTGAGCTCACTATAGCAAATGTTAGTGACTCCAGCTGGGACAGCCAGGGCAAGGCCACAACTGGCAGACACATAAAAAGCCTTCTTGATTCATTTGATGGGAGACAACCATGAACTTAGGAACAATTATGCCCTTGAGAATGGGGGGGATTTAATTTTCAACTTCAGGCTCTTGCCCTGGCTAGCTTCCTTAGCAGCTAAAATATGCCATCTGCTTTATTTCCTATGCCCACTTGCCTGCTGGAAGAATTGTTCATCTACCCTCCCACCTGACTAATGCTCACAGAGGGAAAAACTAAAGATGGCCAGGGGCTTTTCCCAACCTCTCCTGAAAGAATCAAAATGTTTCACTATCTGGAAATGTATTTCCTGTCTTATTCCTTAGTCACTTTAAAGAACTTTTCCACATTTTCACTGGCTTCATTTTACACTCAGTAAAATAAGCAAAAATTTACGGTGTAAATGAGGGGTATCTGTCCTCACTGATTAGAAGACTTTTAAAGTAATAGCTCCATACTGTAAAACTTTGAGAGTTGTACTGCAAATAGCTACTCTTGTGCTTCCTGGAATGCTAGCCACATTGCCATTTCATAGAAAGTAATGCTGGCACATTTGAACTGTGTCCCAATTCTTAAATTCCACAAATTCTAAATAAAAGCCAGACTTAAAAATAGTACAGCTGGGATACGACAAGGAAAATAACTCTTTAGCACAAGAACTTTCAATAGCTCCACATTTCTATTGCATAAACCCCAAATTTCCAGTCAAGTACACGGTATCCTTCCCAGTTTTTCACAGGGTAACTTTTCAGATTTATCCCTGTTACTCTCCTCTGAGTGATTTTTGTATCAACATAATAAATCAACACCCAGAAAGAAACGTGCCCTCCCTGCCCTGAAATGACACATTGAGATGTAGTGGTTCGTTTCTTGTTAAGGAGATCTCAACAGGC
Source organism: Manis pentadactyla (assembly GCF_030020395.1). NCBI lineage: Eukaryota > Metazoa > Chordata > Mammalia > Pholidota > Manidae > Manis > Manis pentadactyla. The sequence goes on from NC_080019.1 coordinate 112,410,833, forward strand.
CTATACAAACTAGTTGAACTTCACTCTGAAACCAACAATTGCTTCTGAGTGAGAAGTTCTGGCATGGGAAGCATTCTAAGATGTTCTGCCTTGAGGCAAGGGCTTACCCTGGAGCATAAAGGCGGCTACTCATAAAACCCTGCAAAAATACTTCCAGTTTTCACAGAGAAAACACTATGAACTTCTGTCTCCAGAATTCTATGAGAACAGAATACTGAGCTGCTCACAGAGCTGGTCCTTCTGAGATCAACCTCCCCACTACTCCATTCCTGCCTCACATCTCCACACTCAGAACTAAACATTCTGAGTTTTTAAGGTCCTCATAATATTTGGTTCTGGGAATTTGAGTCCAGTTTTCCAAGGGTGTGGCCACAAGTGTGTGTGTATCTGTGTGTTTGTGTGTGTGCATGTATGTGTGTGTGTGGATGGTTGGTGGGTATGTTTTCGTGCGTTTGGCTAGACCCTCATGATCTGTATATGCCATATTGCCTGCTGTTACTAATCCTGGGACCTACTCTAATTCTTGGAGTTCTTGCCCCATTTTTCATTGTAGGATAACAAGTATCTTGACTGTAATCTATTAATTGAATAATTGAATAAACTTGTTTCCCTCCAGCGCGAGCATATTGTTTGCACACAGTGTCATCCTGGGCCCTCCAGCTATGGAAAGCCTGCCAGATATGTTTATTAAACCCCCTGTGCTTGGAAAGAACACAGAAAACTGTCATCTAGTGCAATACAAAAGTGCCTATCTCAGCTGGAGATCTCGCTGTTATGAATAAAGGAAGAGTTTGTGGTACAGTTTTGAGATGTAAAGAGAAAAAGCTTCCCCATGGTGCAAATGTGTCGTAACCCTCAGGCAAGAAAAAAATATTGAATTGTTGCTGGCAGTACAATGTAATCATTGAGTTAGCGGCAGCTATGTTTCTAAGCTTCTTAAGGTAAAAATCACATTAATTTGGCCTTCTCCAAAGGACATTCCTGGTTGTTTAATGGAACCGTTGAAATGATTTTCACTAATGAACCTACCAATGAACAGCCATTCCCACTTCAGTCCAATGCTGGGCAAGTTGGCAGCGAGATGTGCTGCGGAGGAGGCGGCCTTTGTTAGCTTGGGGCTGCATTGCCTCGGGATGTGTTTTCCAGCCTCTGGAGGTACAGGCACTCTACGTAGGTGGTAACTGAGCGGGAGGCACAATGGGCACCACGGTGCTGTCCTTTGAAAATCGAGTGAGCCAGAACCCGATCTCTTTTTTTTAGAAGGACAAGAAATGGTGCAGCCGGTGGGATGGTGGGCTTGAGGCTGCTTTCCGAAGTGCTATCTTCTAGACAAAATACTTGGCTCCTGAAAAATGGTGGCGTTTGTCCCTTCACTCTGATTTCTCATGGCTGAAGTGGTTTCCAAATCACTGTCGACCCTGTCCCTGAATGGCACCACCTCTGCCAGGCAGGAAAAAGAGTCAGCGGAGCTCTGTGATTCAAACTCAGATTTGGGACCGATATGTGGGGGCCAAGATCACCATACATTATGCGGGAACCTATATTCCTGCAGGGGGACCCTCCTTAAAAGGTCAGTGGGAAAAAAACCCTGCGCTTCCTGTCTAACACAGGACTGGGCAGTGGGAGCCTGGTAGGTCCACTGGTGTTCTTCATCACTTGGGTACCATGAGGATAATTTTCTTGGCAATCAGGTCGAACTCCTCTGCTGCTCCCGTCTCCTACTCAATTGGGTGGGATCAAGGTAATGTGCTCAATAAAGAGGATCAGTGGGTGAGGAAGTAAGCTTGAGGATCCCTTGACTTACTGTGCTTCAGTACCGACATACTTATTGATTTAAGGAGGCAGTGTGGTGTTGTGGAAAAAGCTGACTTTGAGGCCACGCTAAGCTAGATTTATTCCTTAGACTTATAGACATGAGCAAGCCACTTATCCTCTTTGAGCCTCAATTTCAACATCTATAAATGGAGTTTAAAAATGCCTGATTTGTAAGGATTAGATATAATGTCTATAAACAGACTAGAATTATATTTGGCAGACAGCAGAACCCATGAATTTAGCTATTGCTGTTTTTTTTTAATTGATAAAAAAAAAAATTACCGAAAAGACCCAAAAGAGTGAATCCAGTTTGCAAGGGTGTTTACCTGGCAAGGAGTCTAATATTTTTGTGTGTGTGAGGTCCAAAAATTCTGCTTCAATTTTGAGTAGTTGGAGCCTTATTTTTAAAGTTCTTCCTGCAGTCCAGCATGTTGCTGACACTTCACTTGAGCGTGAGCCAGGAGGGTCACTATTCAATAGACCTTGAACCTCAAACCTAAGCATGAATACCATGCTATATACCAGATCCTTTGCGGCCTTTGGTGTGAGGCTACCACTTATTCATATATATATACTTTTTTTTTTAAGAACAGTGATAAATTGTTTAAAGTACTTTCAAAATACTAAGTCTTTAATACCAGTATTGGATTGATGGTTAGTGGTTTTATTTGGGAGGTGCCCCCAAAATTCAGGACATTCCTCTTGGCAGGAGGAAGGAGATATACAGAGTTCTAAGAGATAATAGGAGAAAGAGAGTGAGAATGGCAAAGGATAAATCCTCCATTTGTGAAACCAACCTCTTCACAAATCCAGAAAATTGAATTTCTTCACTCAGCCAACTTTCCTAAAGGGAGATAGAATCTCACCAGGACTTGATATAGGTGGAATACTTTAGTGTTTCAGTACTGCATGATCCATTCTTAGAAGGTAATACCCTGAATAACACTGACTGACCATCCATTAGGTGGCAGACTATTTTGAGAGACTGCCTATACGCTGACCTTAATGACCTAAAATAGGAACATTCTTATTTTAATAATGGACAAACTGTGTTTCAGAAAGGTAAAATAAGCTCTTGCTGTTTGACTCCAAATTAGGACCCATACTTATCATCATATTCTCCGTTAGAACACAAAAGCAAGTAGTTTTCCTCCTTCCACCTTGGTCCTCACTTCCCGGGATGCTTTGCAGCATGGAGTGTAACAATAGTCTACCCTCCAGGAAACAAAAGCTGGGAGAGCTGTGTTATGTACCTTGGTATTATTTGCGTGGCCAGATAAAGCTATCTTGCTACAGATGTAACCTTCGATAATTTATTGATGTAAAAGTGGCCTCAGGTACCAGGTTTTTGGCAGCTGTTACACTGTCAGCATACACGGTAGAACATGGCATCCATGAATTTTTTATATGGAGAAGAAATGGAAAAATACACCTTTCAATATATCGGTTCCCAGTCCTGATCCTCATTACTGAAATATGAATCGAATCCCATCTCTGAATTTGATCAACCAAAACTGCCAACTGAGCTCTCCTTAAATTGGGTTTCAGTAGTGAATTGATTTGAGCCCTAATCTTTGTTGAACACATCAGCTGTTGATGTCCCCCATCCTGTAGTGGTGGGTTAGTGACCTCAGTGATATGTTGGAAGCTATAGACTTAACTGTCAATAGGATTGGCTTGGCCCTTTATCCTTTGGCGGCAGATAAATAGAGCCCCATTCAGTAGGTTCATTGTATAGGGATTTGTTGGAGTTTTATTTATGCAGATTTGGAAGCAGTTGGAGATCATCAACACCCAATACACCCTCTGTCAATTTCTCTTCCATTGTTGGGTTATTAAAATATGGGTTGGGAGGCTAGGGGATTCTGTGCTCTTTTAAGAAGCAAATACTTTTTAAAAATAAAAAGGCATCTTTTTAATTTGTATTTTTTTGTATCCAGGGTACCTCTGAGTAGTAGATGTTTGGTCTCTAGCCTATCCTCAGTACTGAAAACCAGTTCTCCATTTCTTCAGGACTTAACCTTTTCATCACTTGAAGACATTTTCATCACTTGATTTGGACCCACTGAGGAAGGTAGAATGATCTCAGTTGAAAAGGATACCTGTGGAGCCCTTTGCAAGATACTGCAGGATTCTCTGGTTTTTCTATAAGTACTACACAGAAGTATTGCTGAATAGTTTGCAATATGAATTCCTGCAATTTGCAGGAATTTGCCACACTTTTCAAGTGATCATACTAGGTAAGTGCTTCATTTTTAATCTCAATTGATTTGATTTTGTGCTTTCATTATATTATTGCATTTAGGTTTTGCGTACTGGGGGGTTTACGTTTTTTAACCGATCTTTAATCCCATCTCCTCTGATGAGCACCTGACTCAGCCTAGCTATATCTTTAATTGGTGTTCTCTTCAACTCTACATGCTAAATTGCAATTCCCTATCTACCTAAAGAGATAGACAGTTTAATCAATGTACAAGTTACTCTACTTACTTTAAACAAATGCCTTTCAGATTTTGTAAACACCATTAGGGGAAACATGGATAGTTTAAAATAAGGCAAATGATTTCTGTTTCCTTAAATGAAGCCCTTAAGCTCATTGAACTAATGAAATACTTATATGACCCTTAGAAGTTGTATTTTTGTGTAAAGTGTGCTTTTGTTTTCAGAATTCTGTAATTGAGCAAGATTTCTTTAAGATAAATTGAAAGGTACACCCTTGTTGGCAGCTGGTACATCTTCTGGTGCCAGTCTAAGGTTCTAAGTCTAGAATGCTAACATAGCACCCCCCTTTCCCCTAATGTTTGCTATTACCTAAAATGTATCTGTCAAAAGGAAATAGTTCAATTAATATTACACTTAACATTTGGAAGCTAAAGCTCTCTAGCTTTCTTAGATATGTAAGTAGAGGGAGTGCCAAATAATTACTGAGTTTTATGGATAAACCTAAAAGTTTTAATTAAATTTCCAGAGCTACCTAACTTGAAGCCACAAATAAATGCAGATGCTGGGAGAATAAGGTTCATCACGCTTCATTTCCAAGTGCTAAGCCCCCTGGGGACCCACCTGCTCCATCCCAGTAAGAAGGTGATAACTCTCTATTTCAATATTTTTTTAATGCCCAAGTTTGTATAACTAGCTGGTACAGAGTCAGAATTAAAACTCTTGTCTTCTGATGCTGAGCCGAGGTCTTTCCATTATTGTACCTCTCTTAAATGCTCTGCTTCAGCACTGATGTATAACTGAATAAATCAAACATGAATATCTAGTCTATTCAGTTTTAGAAGAGTAAAAATGTGCTCTCTTTCATACCAACTGGTGAGCGTGACTTTTTGCGCTTGGCTGATAGGAGCAATAAAATTCAAGGTGTTACAAAAAATCCTTAATTACCAGTATCTTTTCCTGAAAGAATCATGGACTGGATTTTTCCTGAGAGTCCCAACTTCAATATTCTTTTCTCTTGTTTCCATAAATTTATTGACACTGATCAGATAATCAGTGCAAATTTCTTATCTGAGAAATAGAATTATTTAACTATAGGATCCTTTTAAATGGCAAGAACTTTTAGTGAACTTAAACTATTGCTTGATTCAGAAAATAATCAATACTCACAAAACAGTTTACCTTCAGTAGTCTCCCAACTCCCACCATTAGTCAAAATTTGAGTTAAGTCCCTGAAAAGCTCTCCTTAAATGTCAATATAATCATAATAATAATTACCATTTGTTGAATGCTTATGAGGGGCAGACTCGGTGCTTTACATACATTACATCTTTAATCCCCACGTCTGTCATTCAAAGTTTGCATTATTATCTTTAGTCTAAAAATAAGGATAAGCAACTTGCCCAAGGCCACACAGCTCGTGTGTCCAGGGCCAGGGCTTGAATCCAGGTCTGTGTTTCTGAAGGCTTTTCATTCCTCCCTCTAAGATGGAGTAATGACAGCTATACTAATCAATGACCCTGAGTCCACATTGAAACTAATGCAGGTTATGAAATAATGGCCCCATGGAAGAAGCCACAAGACAGACTCTTACGGTGGAGTAAAAGACTTCATTTCCTTCGTGGTTTTACCTCAAATCCAATGGCTTTGCCTTACCACTCCATATTTTGCATTCTTTCAAACTGCCTTTTCTGGGGTACTCAGTCTATTCTCCTGCATTCAAACATATGCTTCCATGTAGAGAGAATTCCAGTGACATCTTGGTGACAAAGAAGAAATAGCCAATCACCACCTGTCAGGCAGTCATGGAGAGAAGGATGACCACAGCTGAGCCTGCCTTGGCTGTGTGTCAGCCTGCTTCCCCCACAGGCCACACAGCCCTGGGGTGACCAGGACTCCAGGCTTCTGGGCAGCGATTCCGAGTAGAGCATAGGGATTTTTACAACTTGTATCAATTTTGCAAGCATAACCAAAGTCTTCCTATGCCCTCATGCTTCATCCCAGCAAGGGTGAGGCCACTTGTTTGAAAGCATTTAGCAACTTGTGCCATATGGTGGCTGGATGACTACTGAGGATCATGGCCTTGGCACTTGCAGGAAAGTATTTGCAAAGATCCAGACCTGCCTTCAGATCTTTTCATATGCTGTTTCCTCTCCCTGGGTTGTCCTTCCTTCTATTCATTATAAGGTTAAGCCCTGCACATCCTCCAGGACCTGGCTTAGATATTGCCTCCTCTGACCCTCAAGCTGGATTTGGCCATTTCCCATGTGTCCTCTTAGGGTCACAATGTCTGCTGTTCTTGCAGCAGCTATAAATATTCTGAGATGGCATTCTGAATTACCTTTCTCTCTTAGAAGACTAATATCACTGAAGGCAGGGCCTTAGAGATAATGTTGCATCTAATTAAGAGGGACTCTAGAATCAGACAGTTAGTTTTAAATCCCTATTTCCGCATTTACTTGCCTACCTTACTGTGTAAGGTTAACCCTGGATTAAAGAACCACACCGAGCTTTAGTTTCCTCCTCATCAAGGCTATGATAATAATAAAAACCTTCCTGTTGAGTTGTTTCAAGAATTAACTGCAGTAATAAACATAAAGTACTTAAGACAGTGCTTGGTATATAATATATGTGCAACAAAGGATGCAGATATTCTGTTAATTGTTGTACCATATCTCCTACCATAGTACCTGTTTAATAAATATATCTGTAACTCAGACTGTATTAGAGAGCTTGAAAAAAATAGAGTTGACTTCATTTAATATGCAGTCACACCACTGGATCTTAGAGGCATTTCGGGCTATTTGTTATCTCTTCCTGTGAATAATTGCTTATTTAGTGCTAATCTCACCATCAACAGTTCCCTGATTTTTTTGCTCTAAACTAGCAGGAGAGGCAAGAGCGAGACATACAGAAGTTGCAGTTGAAGATGAAACCGAGGTCCATCCAGGGCCCAAACAACATATTAATGAGTCCATCATCCTCATGCATGTCAGCCAGACTATAAACTCCAAGAGATTGAGAATAGTAATTTTTGTTCACTCTGGTATTGCTAGCATATTGTATAGGTCTAATACATAATACACACTCAATAAATATTTGCTGAATAAAGTAGTAAACACATCTGAAAGGTTTAAATCAGTCTGATTTGTGTTAGAACCAGTTGGTCCTGTAGTTTACCAGTTTGGTCAATTTTTAAAATATTTTGCTTACAGATGCATTAGTAATACCTCAAGTGAGGGAGATGGGCCTTCTTACAGACCCTGTATTCATCTTACTCACCTTCTGAAAGATTCCCTCTTGTTCTATTATTTCCAGGATTTTGTGAACATGTTTACATTAATCTTGCTCTCTGTGATTGATAGATTTTATTCATATGCCTCTCTCTTTTGGCCTTTCTGGTCTAAAATGACGAAGACATTTAGGCCTGCTCATGCATAGCATCCCTGTGCTGATTTCAATTATATTAGTTCAGTTCTACACTTACCAGATGGCTTCAATACCACCAATATTAGCACTGTGCAGAGTGCTGGGAATACTGAGATCATTCTCTGGTCCAATCAGTCTTCCCCAGGGTTGGATAGTGATCCAACATCCCTCCAAGTGTAGCGCATTTTAGGATAAAGTCATAGTTTGTTGGGCTGTGTTAATCACCTTCTTGGAAGTGCTGGATTTGTACTGACATCTTGGATGCTTCTGCATTGCTTTCTTACTCTGGTGCTTGTCTCATGTGCATGATTCACTCCATTGCTCAAGACTGTTGCTCTGGAAGGGAGGCAGTGCTACCTTAAGTGTCTTACTGTATTTCCAGCCTGTGTGGTTGTGCAGATCCTGGTTTTCTTTTTCTAAGTGTGCAGGGGCCCAGTCCTTGCTCCATTTTGACATGATGTTATGGGTAACATTGGATATGGAGTAAAAATACTTGGATTCCAGGCTTAATTCTGCTGTGTCCTGGCTGCAAGACCTTTGGCAAGGCATTTGAACTCATGAGTTTCTTTACTGGAAAATGAGGTTAAAACCTACCTCAGAAGTTTTCTGTGAAAAATGAAGAATACTACATATGAAAACACCTTATAAATGGCAACATATTTGTAAGTGTAAGTTATTATTCATTATCATCTGTAATGAAATTTAGAGGATTTATGGATGTATGAAACTATACAATCTTCTAGAAGCTCAAAGAACTGGGCCACCAGAGGATAAATTTCCTAATCTCTCAGTGACTTAATAATGAGTATTTGTTTAAAGATTAATGAAATTGTCTATGCAAAAGCAATGTTGGTCTTGAAGCCAAGAAATTCTTTTCCATGGGTTTATAGTTGGCAATGAAGAAATACTAAAGAGACAAATGAAGAGACCTTAATCAACAGTTTTATTTGGTTTTCCCCAGTTTGTGCCAGAGCTGCACTAGGAAAGAATAAAGAATGTCCTCTTTCAATGATTCATTTTATAAATATGTAATTCAGCCAACATTCTAATCAACAAACATTGCTGGATATTTGCTCTATGGGTGCTATGTTGTATATCTAGATGTATTTTGCCAGTTGTTAAGGTTTTTGCATTTATTGACTCAAAAGGGTCAAATTCTCAGTTGTTAAAGCCAAAATACTGAGTTAAAATTCAACTTTGGATATAGGAAAATAAATAAGACGTGATCTCTCTCTTCAAGTCACAATTTAGTTGGGGAGAGAGATAAATAAACAACATGCTATAGTCAAGCCAGCGTAAAACAAAGAAATAAATAAAACTTCAAAAGTCACACTATGAAGCCATATAGTAAGAAGTGATTATGACTGGAGCTCTTGAGAGGTGGGAAGGGAGGTAAGGAAGACATTGAAGAACAGCATGTCTTGTGAGAGAATTAAACAAACCAATTCCAGTTTTAATAAACTCTCCTTGGTTAGTGATTTGTGATTTTATCATTAAGGAAGAACAGGATTATTCTATTCAGAACAGAGTGAGGAAAACGAGGAAAACATCTTGTATTCAGAACAAAGTGAGGAAGAATATTCCTGGCTGAGAATGAGGCTCTGCCTGATGGGTGCCAGGATGCGTTCAACAGAGGGCGGTGGCACACGAGGGAAGCGGTGAGAAGTGTGGTGTGTAGAGCACTTTGAGGCTCATTTATGGAGTGTTACCTCTATAAAAAAAAGAGACAGACTTTATTTCACAAATGATGGAGAACTAAAGAGGTTCAGAGGAAGACCTGTGACATAATTCAGGAAGGCAACTCTGGTAACAATTTGAAAGCTGGATCTAAGATGAGGATAAAAGTTCAATGGTGTGAAATTATGAGCAATGAGGAAGATGGTTAGAGATCAGCAAGGCAAGAAGAATAGTGGAGTAGTTTGTGGTTCTCAGATTAATAGATCCAGTTAGTGGATCAGATTGATGATCATCATGTCAGCATTAGTTTCTTAAGCCTAAACTTCAAACCAGATCAGACTATATGATGCTTTACAGAGAGGCATGAAAATATAAATGATTCATCTTAATAATCTCATTTTAAAGATTTGAAATGAGATGTTAAAATTTTAAATTGCAAAAATCAAGAGAATTATTTTGAGGAAGTAGAAGAGCAACTGATGTACACACGCATTTGTGTGTGTGTGGTTGTGTGTAGCCAATGTTCTTCACTAGAGGGAGGGATTGTAAAGATGCCAATGAGGACGGGATAGAACTCAATAGATAGGACTCTAGAGAACATCTTGCCTACATCATCCACAATTGATAATGTAGAGTAAAATCTACTTATTTTGATCTTTCTACAATATTCTGTATATTAGAGATAACCCTGCAGTAAGTATGTCATCAAACTGTATGTTTCTATAACATTCATTTCAAATTGCAGTGCAGAGGGCATTCTTGGGTAATAGCAATCAATCACATAAATAAATATATTGTTTTTTCTTTTACCTTTTGACAAGCATCTATGTATTATGGATGAAAATAAATACCTGAAAGAGCCGGCTTGACGTAATTGAAATATTTAAATCAGACAATCTGACAGTTGATTTGTTTAACTATAGGTCTTTACTTGTAAAGCACAGGAGTGTGTTTTCTTACCTACGCTTGTCTATTTTATATTCTTCTAAACCCCCTTGCTCCAGGGAGTTTCCTTACTGTCCAAAAATGAACCTGCCTGGCCTCTGGGCCTTAACCTTACCTGGGGCCACAACTACTCTTGGGCAGAAAGAAGGTACATTAATCCACAACTAGTTCGCTATCCCAACAATACCATGGATGAATGCACCATACTCTACAAAATCACATGCAAGACAGGACCATCAACAAGAAAATCAAGCAGTCCGCCCAGGCTTGGTGGGGGTGGAAAGTGTGCAGTATGTATAGAAGTATATGGAAAGCCTTGTTTTTGTTTTTTATGACAAAGGGAAGTTTGGATATTGTTGGTAAATGTTATTTTAAAATGCTTCAATCCCATTCAGTGTGTGTCAGTGATAGTGTCATTAGGACTGAGACTGTGAAAATAGGACAGAAGAAGGGAATCCTAGACCTGCCAGTTACCGATTTTGTGGTATTGAGAAAGTCACCTGAACCTCAGTCATTCCACCTATGAAATGGAGATGATGTCTCATTCACAAGATTGTGAGGGTTTCAATGAAATAACCTGGAAAAGCACTAAGGGCATGCCCAGCACACAGCACATTCCAAAGCATTTAACAAATATTAGTTACAGAAAAGTGCTTTGAAAATACAAAGCTGTATACATCAAACAATCACCATTATTTGAAGTGATGGTTTTTCAGTATGAAACGCTAGCAACTTCCATTTGGTTAAAGTAGCTTGAGATGAAATGGTACAATCCGTGTATGAGTGTATTTACAATATTAATAGTCAATCCTCTAAATCTTTAGTTTCTCTTTTTCGATTAGGGATGTCACAGATGTTAACTACTTTAAAAAATCATAAAATTCATTAATAATCATTTTTAAAAGTATCCTCTATCTAGGAATTTTCTCCCAAAAATGTGTGATAGGTTTGTTTTTAATCCTCAAATGACAAGATGTTCTCAGACTGCTCCTTCCCATACTGCTCAGTCATAGGATGTAGTGTCTGTGACCACAGATGGCAGCCGCCAGCTATGCCCCTTCTGCCCAGTTTGCCTGGCAGCACCTCTCTCAGGGCCGGGCTTCTCCTTTGGTCCTGCCTGGTGGGCCTGGCCTCCAGGCCGAGTGAGCATGGTTCACTTTCAGCTTTGTCTATTGCTTTATCTGCAGAATGTAAATGGGGAAGGAGGGCAGGTAAGAGACATCAGTGAAGGAACTTCCCTAAGTCACACACCGTCTGTGAGAGGCCCGTGAGGAAGGACTCACACGAAAGGAGCCCAGGGCTCCGGGGCATGGCCCCGGCCGAGGAGGCGGGGCGCGCTGATTCCACGTCTGCCCCACCGAAGTGCTCCCGTGGAATCCTCGGAGGAGTTCTTTCTCTGGAGGCACATTGTTTGAGGCGCTGTTGATTGAGATCTTGCGGGTGCAGAAATGAAAAGAAATAGAACAAATGTATTCCCTCTACCCTACATGAATTAAGGGAAACTGGCACCTTTTGCATGTCTGAGGAATGCACGTTAACATCCAGAGAGACATTTTTAAGTAATCCGAACTTGTACTAAATTCCATTAAGCTTCTTTTCTCCATCATATCTGTAAGAAGAAGAAAAAGAATACACTTTAGTTACAATATATCTTCTTTTATTTTTGTTCCAAGTTATGATATTTGTCAAAGTCGCGAATTTCCAGTAGGTTAGAGGGAAAAAATATGGTTGGTCTCCACCTAAGTTAATTTTGAGATATGAGCTTCAGTTTTGTAACAAAGTGGAACTGTCTGATCCCAGCAAGGCCCCCAACCAATCTGAGAAGGAGTAAGAAATATTGGAGATGCAGGAGTTTTAAGACTGACAGACTTGCATGTCAATCTTTACTCAGCCACATACTGTGACTTCATGCTCCAGGCCTCATTTACTTTGCCTTTAAAATGGGCATAATTGTGGTACTAACTTTAAGGATTAAGTAATGTAGAGCCCTAAGCCTGTCTTGTCTGGCCTATAAAGACATTTAATTAATAATCTTTGCTATCTTAATAGTGAAGTTGGCATGATTTTAGTTGGAATAAATATGTCTCCATCATTAAAATCTCATCTACAATGCAGGGATTTTAAAAAATATATGGAAATCCCATGCTGCAGTTGACCTGTTACACTTTTTAAAATTTGCTTTAATTGGGTTTTATTTGAGTCTGATGAGAAGGATGTGTTTGGGAGAGTCTGACATTATGAGAAGCATAGTCCTTTGTTTCAGCTCTCCACTTTGGATTCCTGAAGAGATCACCCCAGCCAAAACCTTCTGAATTCAGCTCAAAGCAGGTTCTGATTCTGAAGAAACCGTGCAATCCCTTTAACCAGCAGAAAAATATTTCAAGGGTAACTAGAAAGTATGTACGAGGATTCAGACGTTTTATGACATACATTTAAAATTCTTCCATTTCCAAATGAGAACACCATAATATGCAGAAGCAAGGTGCATCAAAAAGATGAGGTTCCTTTGAGGCAGGCGTTGGAGAGCTGTGTAAGTATTATTTGAAAAATAATCCTCAAAGGAGGATCGGGGAAGAAAGCATGTAGGTGAGGGACAGAGAGGCTGAGGCTTTGTATTTGCAAATGAGACGGCAATAGGAAATCCACCTGCTCAGGTAATTTTACCAAGTTCTAACCCCGAGTGGAATGCCTAGTTACCTGAGACTCCTATTAAAGGTCTGTGAAAGCATGCTCACCGCCACACATGCAAACACTAGGGAGCCGTGAACTGCTTTCAGTGTGCCTGGGTTGTGAATGGGGAGTTAGGAGTTTACTCCAAGTGTTGCTCTTGTGGGGCATTCTGCAGGAAGATCTGCAGGCATAGTCCGCTAGGAAAATAAAATGCCAGCAAGATTGCAGCTGAATCAATAGTAGCACCACTGCCAAGCTTCCAAAGGAGAATGCTAATAGTAGTTCCTTGTTCAAGTAGAGCCCTATGTACCAAGCACCACTTGAGCTTATATATTACTTTCGGTTTTGCAACAATTCTGTAAGGAAAAAGCTATTATCATTCCCCTTTCATAGGTGAGGAAAGTGAGGCTTGGTGGTTTAGTGACTTAACCAACATCTCATAGCTAGGCAGTGGTGAAACTACAATATGAATTCAGATTTGCCAGGCTGCCAAGTCTTCATTTACTGTAAGGGCAGAAGAACATAATAACAAAAGGAGAACAAAATAAAAGGGATGATCATGGCCTTTTGTCTTTGACATCCAAGTCTTCTTTGCTGTTGTAAGGCTCAGTTGGCCCAAGAGCTGCCCTTGACTTTAAGGAAATCCTTAAATGAGCCTCATCATTTTTTCCCAAGTTTTGTGACAACCCCGCCCCCTCTTTGGAATGTACTTGAAGGGCAGTGAAGTAACTCAATCATTCCTCTACTCTCTACCTTCCTCCCTAAGTGCTATTTTAACAGTATTTAATATTGGTATCTCCTTCTAAAGCTACTTTTTTAAAGTCCAGAACTAAGTGTGTGTTAGCATATAGGCTAAGCTGTTGTAACAAAATGTTTGTGATAAATGACGACATAAATAAGATAGAAGTTACTATTTCTCCCCTCTAACGGTCCAGAGGACAACAGTTTGTGCCCAATGGAGGGAAGCTCTGGCATTCTCGATACCAGTTTTCAAGGTTGTCCAAGTTGTCTCCACTTCCCAGGCAGTAGGAAGGATGAAAGGGAAAATACATGTCAAGCGCGTTCATCCCTGAGGCGATGACCCAGAGTGGCACATATCCCTTCAGCTCTCATCCTGCTGGCTCAGATTCAAACTCTGGGGCACACATAGTTGCAAGGGAGTCTGGGACATATGGACTTTAGTTGGGCAGTCAAGTGCTTATCTGAACCTCAGGTCTCTCTTACTAAAGGGAAAACCAAGAGAGCAGACACTGGGGACCAGTAGCTGGCTTGGCCACAGTCTCTTTCTGGTCTGGTCACCAGCCTGGTTCTGACTATTACTGAGGTAATGGGAGTGTTTAGTACCGAGTCTAAAGTTCTGAACAATGAGCTCAATGCCAGGAATCTTAAAACAATAGACAAATAAAACTGAAACAATCTGAGGGTCAAGTTTGTGGGCTTCTAGGACACCTAGACCCTTTCACTGGCAATATTTTCAAGGTCAAACCTGCATCATGCTAGCAGGTTGTGTTGCCAGATAACAAAAAGTATAGTCCTCAGGGAGAGTCATTTATAAAGAGTGCCAAACATTATATTTGTATCCCAACTTGGATAAGTAATATACTGATATAAATGTCCATATCATAAATTAAGGGTTTGTTTAGAAATAATAGAATAAATTGCTGGAAGAGATCCTGTCCAGTTTCATCTTTCACCAGATGAGGAAACAGAAGCTCAGAGTAGTTAACTGACTTTTCTGAATTCCCTGCACTAACAGAAAGCATCTGTGCAGTGGAGTGAGTGAATGAATGCATAAGTGTGAAATAGTACACAATAGTACATAAGTGTGAAAGAGCAAGAAGTCACTGAGAAGATTCTAAGTAAACAAAGAAATTGCCATTGACTGGTAAACAGATAGATGGCAGAATTAAGAGGTCACGTGTCAGTTATACTTAAATTTTGAGATTTAAGTTTTAAGTGAACTAGATATTGATAGTTTTCCCTGGGAACTGTTTTGGCTTTGCCTATAAACACATCATGATGACAGTGTGCAGGTTCCATCTTCTGAAGCTCTGCTTATTCCAGAATTCAATCAGGTTAAGTCAGACACCTTGAAAACCATGAGCAATCTTCCAAAGAAACCTAACACAACTCTCTGAAGATGTATTTTTCCTGTGATTAAGACAGGGCACTGCCTTGCTGAGCTGTTTTTTCCTGTGCCTCAATAAGTGCTCCATGAGTCACCTGTGCTCAGACTGACAGCAGGATGGGTCACACGGTCACAGCCTCCTTCCTCGTGCTAAAATCTTGCACGTTTCTGGAACAAGGGAAGTTGTTTCATAGAAGGGAAGCTCCTTAGGTTAAAAGATACATTAATGAGTCCTGCAGTAGTCGATACACAGCAAATAAAGAGAAAGGAAAGCAAGCACAGAAAGCCAAAAAACATAATGAAAGCTTAGAAAGTTGAGTTTTCACACATAAAACTATCTGAAGAAAACCGGAAAGAAAAATTAATTTGCTTCTTCAGTCCTTGGAACACTGATTCCCCACCTTGCTTTTGTGACACTCCAGGGTGTCCCCAGTTATCTTGAGGAATGTCATGAAGTGTTCCAAAGAATTCTCAAAATGAAATTAGTTTTATTTCATTTAAAAACAGGCAGCCAGTAGCTCTTTCATGAATAAGAGAAACAAATGAGCAATTGGCTGCCACCAGCTCAAAAGGTTTCCAAGCACAAGGTGGGCTGATGACAGCTGCATAGCCTTTAGGATGAAAAATTTGAATACTTATCTAGACATTTTTATCCCCCAAATCCCTTGAGAGTTCTTTTTTAAAAATATAATAATAATAATAATGTTGAGATAATAATAATAATGGTTGTTGAGATATTTACTTCACCAATTGACCACTCAGGGTGCAAGGTGGATAGCGAAAAACACTGGAAAGAACAATAGATTGGGAATCATATGGCCCTGCCTTGGAAACTGGCTTAGTAATTTAATGGTGGAAGGATCTTAGTTTCTTCTTCTACAGAATGGGATATTAGTAAGTACAGACTGCTTCAGGATGCTGTGGCATGAAATGAGATGATATATGTAAAGTCCATAGCTCAGTGGACAGGTGTAAGCCCTGCTGAGCTGTGTTCTGTTCATTTCCCATTAGTGCATTGGGGATAGCAGCCTCCCATGCCTCAGAGATATTTCTACTGCTCTTTTTAAAAGGTGGAGGAAAGCATCTGAAGCCAGTGATCTCCACATGTGTGCCGAGGGTGAGGCAGCAACAAAGGAGGGGTGAGAAGTGCTTTTCCTTGTGCAGAAGATTCTTAGAACATGAGAACATTGGAAGGACCTTTGAGGTCAGTCTTATTCAGCTCCCTCCCTTAAGGAACAAGAAGCCTTAGGCCGGGAGAGGTGAGGTGGTTCAGCAGAAACCACACAGCAAGTCAGGACATGGCTTCCCATTCATCCATGCTGCTCTTGTTCTGGAGGAAAAAATCTCCTCTGCTCCTCAAGGTTCTTCTGGCTGGTCTAAGAATCAAACTGATGTGTGACTGTTTAACAGGAAAAAAAAATCACAGTATGTACAGGGAAGCTACAGACATGGGCTCCTAAGACAGTCAGGGAGAATGAGGAATATATGTCATTCTGAACCAAGGAGAAGGGGGTAGTGGTCTGGGACTCCAAAGGGAAAGGGAAGTAATTCCCAGGAATATGACAGTGACTGTTTAGTAAACAAAGTACTTGATAGGCCGCACAGAAACAACGGAGTACAGAGAAAAATACCAGATTTAGCCACATCCCTCCCTTCTACCACACCTAGTTTACATTGTCATATAGCTATCTAAGGTGATAGCTCTCTTTCTCTATCTAAATTCTTTTTATGCAGTTAGGGGTGGGAGGTCAAAGATTTTTCTGAGTCTTTTGGGCCTTGATTAATCCCAGCCCTGAAATAATCTGCATGTCAGAATGGCCTTTCTCGGTGTACTCTGCCTTTGGGGATTCATGAGACTCAGGGGAAGAACTGAATTTTACCAGTCTTAACTGGTGTCTCTGTGCTTCAATTTTCACTGCGATAGATAGATCTTATATATCATCCCTATTTTCAAATGGAGATACTGAGTTCTAGGAAGGTAGAGTTTTCTGCTGAATAACACAGAACCATTAAGAAATGAATTTCATTTTCAGGTGAACCTTGAAGTCATGGTGAGTGGAGGTTGTAAATGAGACATGAGCATAAAGAAAGATCATAAATAACTCCAAAATTAAGGCTTGATGGAGCAATTGCATATCTATGGAACTCCATTCAGCCTGTCCTTGTAATCTGACTGCACTGAGAAGAGTCCATGGTAGCCCTAAGAGTACATAGAAACCCCAGTCCGAGACAGAAACCAAGTACATCTAAGGGGCTAATTAACACTACTAGTAAATTATTTGCTTAGAAAATTTTCTATAGTTCTATTTCATGCTATTTTGTAAACCTTTGCTAAAGCAATCTGTTCTAGAATTATTTAAGCACCATAAATATTTGCCTCTCTGTCCCTCTCCCTAGAATTAGAGAATCTCAGGATCTAAAAATGTCAATTAGTTCAACCTCTGACTCAAAGCAGAAAATCCCTTCTCCAGCCTTCCAGCCAGCCTCTGGTTGGCTACCCTCAGTAACAAGGTAATGCCTGAGCCTAGAACCATCTCTTATGGAAAAGACTGCACAAAAGCAGGGCTTGGGAAAAGGAAGCAGGCACATGCACCTTAGAGATGTGTTTTGCTAAATCAGGGTCCACTGAATAGTAATAATAATTAACTCTGCCGCTTCACGTATACACACTCTTGAGGCTTTCCCCTCACAGATGCCGTTGACAAGAGGCCACGCTGGTGCTCGTGGCGGAGTTTGAGCCGTGTTCAACACAAATACAGCCGTGTGGGCAAAACAAACAACAGAATAACAGAGGAGAGCGCAAACAAACAGCGGGGGCTGCATGTGTCTGGGTAAAATCCCCCCATGTATGGAAATACCTGATAGGTTAAAAGGTCACATATCAGCCACATTTGTCCACTGCCCTTAAAAGGGCAACTGTGACAGGCACTGGCATAAATTTACTTTTCAAGGAAGACAAAATAACCTTAGTTAATGTACTTGTTATATTAATTAAGATATGACTGAGCCATCCAAATTGCCAAAAGTAAGTATTTGATTAAATTCAACACCTTGCTATGTCACAGTCACAAATGTGCCCCCAGAATATTACTCTTGAGAGTCACCGAGGAGCCTCCTGAAGGTCCAGCAGGGTAGGCATCTTGTTGTGCGTTGCTAAGGAGATAATAACATGGGTAACCACAGCAAGTACTGATGTTTATACTTTGAAACTCTTGAACACTAGAATTTTTTACAAAGCATTTCTCTTAGTTCATGCACCCCTCCACATTCTAAGTTATGGTTGAATCTTGAGCAAGACTACAGGGAGCTGCACGGTAATGTTTTAGATTCTCAATCGGCAGTTCTGACGTGGCCCAGGTAGGAAAATCCTTATTAAATTCCAGGTGCCAGCATATAAACATAAGTGAAAACATCCTCTGCTCTCAAAGGCTATGGAGAAGGTAAAAATGAAGAGATGAGAGCAAAATTACATTTCTTCCTCTGTTCATTTAAAAAATCATATACTCCTAAATAGATTATAAGTGTATTTGCCATAACCCTACATGTTTCTTTGGACACATAGTGTTATATAGTTTTATGTATTATATTAACCACTTTCATTTGTATTTATAAAAGAAAATAATGCTTGGGTTAAAATGTGGCTTACTGTTTACCAGCTGTAACTCTGAACAAGCTATTTAAAATCTTTGAATCTGTCAAAGGAGTTTGTCACATTAACCTCAGATGCTTGGGAGGTTTTGAAATGCAAGGAGCACCCAGCATTGTGTTGGATACAAAGTAGGTGTTCAGTAAATGGTAACTATGATCTGTAGCTTAGTTTTAATGATTCTGTAACTTATCAGTTTCAAGTCAAAGCAGTTAGTATTTTAGATAACTTTTGGTCATAAGAATCTGTCCACATAGAATTTTCCTAATTTTTAAAAAATTACTGCTTTATATTGTTTAATCATGTGAGCATACAAAGGGACATAGATAACATACATGTTATATATACATATACTATATATATTATTAAGGGTACAAAACATGTGAACCAACTACCCAAGTTAGAGAATTAAAAACATCAATAGTTTCAAATATGAGAGCTCTTAATATTAGGATAAGTATGAATACTTACCATAAAATTTTCATTTATGTTAAGTTCATATTTTTCAGAATTACAGACAATGGCTTCAGTATCAGTAGAAGTGGCAGAAAGGGTGGAGTACTTGGGTCGGGGCGGGGGAATTATAATGAGGGAGGCCCGTTGCTTTTCCACAGTAGTAACATTTAAATATGCCCTGGAGACACTTTATTGGGAGTTCAGCTGAATCCCATTGTCTCTGTGGGAACCGTTTTTGCTCTATGGTTTCATAAAATGGCACTTTGTAAATTTAAGTACAGGAGAGAAAATTGCTTTGTGTAGCATTGCTTAGTTACCTGAAAGACACAATATTAGAAACTAATATTCCCTTAAGAGCTTAATAATCTTTGATGAATAAAAAATTCTCTTCTGAAGAGAAAATAAGAAAACAAAAAGTAAATAACAGTTGTTAATGAAGGACGCTTCCCCTGTCTAGTAACCCAAAGTAACCAACTAATGTCTGTACAAGCATCTGTCACAAAAGAGGGTTCCAGGTAATGATATGGTCTTGCTTTGTTCAAGGAAAACAAAAATTTCCTACCAGTGTTATGCAAAACAGCCTTCTCATATTTGCTCAACAAATGGTGAAGCACGAACACGAAGTAAAAAAAAAATGATGAAGCAAGAAACATGAAGTTAAAAAATGCTAAAGTAAAAATCGTGAACTTTGCAAAGGAGGCTTGTATCTTATTTATTTTTAAGGTTACAAATACAGAGAAACATCGATTTTAAATATCATTCAAACTCATGTGTTTGCTTTTTGGTTACCTATTGTGGCTGCTAATTAAAATGTTTGCTTTATATGTCTTCTTCCTGGCTTCCTTTAAAACTCTTCCTGAAGAAGTTTTTTGTTTCTTTCCTTTGTTTTTTTTTTGGTGATTCCCAAACACTTACCAATAGCCATAATGTACGTATTTTAAGCCATAAACTTTGGGACAATGAAGGCAGTATGTTCTGTGTAGTCACATAAGTGATAAATAGTGCCATTGCAGAGCGGCAGTATAATCAGATGTTCCAATCTGTGTTTGGGGATATTGTAATAAAAAACGATTCCCTGTGGAAATCAGTGCTCTCTGAAGAGGTAAGGAGCTGAGCACTGATGGGGCCACAATTTGTGTTTTTCATCTGAGGCATTATTTATTTTATTGTTTTGATAAGGAGATAGAGCTATAGATGGAGATATTAAATCCTTAGCAGTGGGTAAAGAAATCTCTTTGCTTTTAGCTTTTCTTTGAAATCCTTCATGTATTGCCTCTCTTGGCCATCTATGTACACTCCCACTACCCCCCCCCCCCCCCCCACACACACCCTCTCTCACACTCACACTGGTGCATCTCTAGTCTGGACTGTGCTTCCCTAGGGGGCTTCTGGGGCAGGCCTGATATCCTAAAGGGTGTGTGAAATTGAAGACAAACATTTTTACTAGGAGTTTACAAGCCTTAACAAAGTAAACTGTAAGCCCTCCAGGTGTCCTTGATGATAGGAACAAAGGCCTATGGTGTAGCAAAAAGAGACCTGTATTTTGAATTAGAAGGAGCTGCTTTTGAATTCCTGCTCCAAGTTCATGAGCGGGTGAACTTAAGCAATCACTTTCTCCTAGTCTAGGTTTTACCATGAGTCAAATGGGGGAGCCAGACTAGATTTTCTCTAAAAGTCTTTACTCAGCTCTTGGAGTCTATGATCCTAATATTTGGTTTATATTTTATTAGTTACTTTCCCATAATTAAAAAAAAAATGTCTTAAATGCCTAAACCCCAAAGAATGGAATCACATTTCAAAAAGAGTCATAATCGCTTTGGGTGATTTTCTTTTCCTCCTTATTTGTAATAATTAAAATTTGCTTTTAAAAACAAACCGAAAAAAGGACAGAAGTTGTCTTTAGCTGTCTCATTTCAAGAAGTCAAAAGATTCTGATGCTATTTTGGTGCCTTTTCACAGCAAAGGAATTCTTATTTCCTTATTGCTCTAAGATAATTCATTTTTCAAATATTCAAGGGAAAGTCCTCCCAAACCACAGAGGTTTAATGCATGAATCCTTGTTAATTATGAAGTTTTCTGTCATACATTTTAGTTTGCAAACCATGTCTATAGGCAGGCTCACACTGTCTTGCCTAATACTGATCCCAGTGAATTAGAAATGGGGGAATACTAATCATTCCTTCTGACCAGTGGGGAAACGAGTCTCAGACAGGCTGTGGGTGGTCCAAAGCTGCAGAAATCCACAGAGGCAGGATCTGGACTCACACATTCCTAGTGTTGAGTCTCATGTGAATGTTAATGTGATTAAACTAAAATTACTTACTCCAAGACTGCTATATATATACATCAAGTGACATTTCACCTGGGTTGAGTAGTTTACTTCATTTCTAGTTTGAAGCTTAGATTCCCTGAATCTACAAAATGTTTCAACAACTAGCCATCGTTCAAGTGTCAAGATTGATAAATCAATTCAGAGGTTGGGAATGTCCTTTGATGATAATACAGAACCCAAGGAATAATTTATAGGGAAAAAAGAAAAGGAAAAGGAAAAGAACTAAAGCGTTTTTCTTTCAGAATTTTGGAGCCACTGTCTCCTGACTGGAGAATCTGGGTGCTGGATGTGAGGGGCAACAAACTTGGCCTTCAGAGCTGTGTAGGCCTGGGTTGAAAGCTTGGCTCTGTCTCTTCCTGGATCTTATATATTCAGCAAGACATCCCTTAGAGGCTCTGTGTAGTCATTTACTAAATTGGAGTTAATATGAATATTTAACTTGCAAGGTTGTTTGTAAGCACTAGAAATAATTATATAAAACACCTGCTATATAGTGCTTGACAAAATAAGCACTACATAAATATTGGCTATTGTTAAAAGGATTAATTTCCTTTCAAACTGTTGTTGAGTCTATATTGTTGTTATATATTGTACTATTTAATGCAAGAAATTGAGAAGCTCTATCAATGGATAGGCAGTTGAACTAGATAATCTATGAAATCCCTTGCAACTCTCAGCTGCTATTATAATGATTTATATTTTCCAGTGTGTTTTACCTATTGGACATCCTGATTATGGTAGTGAAATAGATACTATTGTCTTCATACATGTGATCTGTTATCTAAGTATATATACAAGCCTCAAACAACTTTCAAAACAGAACCTGCTGTATGCATAAAGGAGAATGCTGGTCTTCAGTAAACAGTGCCAGAAGGAGACCTGTCCTGATCACAACAATAACGATAGCAATAATAGCAACAACAATAATTTCTAAAGCATCTACTGCATTTCAGGCACTGTAAGCCATGATATGGAAACTTTACTGTATCCTCAGGACACAGGAGATCACAGTCTCATGATGATGCCAGGGATGGCTGAGATAAATTGTGCACTATGTCTGTGCAGCTGAAGAGACTGTAAAACACTACAAAGCTTTTCTAAGCAGCACGTATGACATAGAAAATATGTTGCCATTGGCACTATAGGACCAGAATCTTTCATTAGTCCTGGTTGATTTTGCACAAATCACACTCCTTCTAGGCCTCAGTTTCCTCAACTGTAAAAACAAAAACAAAAACAAAACACAAACATGCTTTCAAGCCTAACATTCCATGCCCTGATGCGGTATTCAGTTATGTATTATAATTTCTCTGAACCCTCTGAGTTCTTATAAACAAACCTATACGTGTATATATACATTAATTCTTCTACTTTTTGCCCTCTTAAAACAACATTAACATCTGTTGTTAATCTGAATAAGCAGGAACATATTTGCACAAATACCTCAGTTGACTCATAAATATGTTACCTAATTAAGTTTTAATTCTTAAAGTTTAGTTGCAGAGTCAATTTTATCAGTCTTCTGATGTTTAAATAGTATTGGAAAATCAAAGCTTTCTACTGAAGAGTGACACTGGAGCAAATTTTCTTTTTGCCTGGGTGTTAATTTCCTATTAATTTGCACATATTTCTGAGTGGTCAGACCCACAGGAATGAAAGTGAAGTGGGTGTCAGAGATCCTGTTACTATATAGCTAGCATGTCTACATGAGATTTTGAACTCTTGACTCAGTCCTTTTCCCTCTTCCTAAATGGCCCCTAAAGAGAGTGACATATTAAGGAGAAATCCAGACAGTAGATGGATATAGGAAAGGCAAAAAAAAAACAATACCAGGCAACAGAGGTAAAAATGTCTCTATAAATGTGGCAGACATAAAAGAAAGTGGAGGAAAGTTAAAAATTACCATAGGGCACGCAGGACACCTGTTAAGGAACCTACTGCTGCCAGTCACAGCTGGAAAGAAAAATGAAAGAGATGCAAACAACTGTCCTGGAAGCATGAAATCATTCTTTTGTCTTTTTTTTTTTTCTCCTATGAACAATTACAGTATGCAAAAATTAAGGGGGATCTCGAAGTATTGGGATGAAAATTTCAGCAGGCTCTGCATATAAATAGCAGAGGCATGGAAGTGTGCCTCTTTGAAAACAGGCCGTGTTTGGGAGCTCCCCGTGCATTGAAGAAAGTGGTAATTAATGCATAGTGAATGACTTTGAATGAAGGATGAATAGGGGGCATAACAATGGGTAGGTTTTTTCTTTCTTCCCTTTTTTTTTTTTTGCTTTTTCTTTCTTTTCTTTTTTCTTTCTTTCTGTCTTTCTTTTTTTTTTTTTTTAGGTTAAATCATTGAAGAAAGAAAGCTGTTAAAAGGTGGCTACTGTGAGGCCACAGCTTCAATGTCTGTCCTGTGTGGCTCCCCTTTCGGGACTGTGGCGGCAGTTTGTTTTGTATTGCTCTCCAATCACAATGGAGTTAATTTGCACCAATTTCATTTTTGTGTGTGCTCCTCAATGTTTTCCTTTCTGCTGGATTTTTTTTTAAAAAAATATTATTTTGGCAGGGCTTGGCCCTTTGATGATCCTTTTGAGCAAATGGTTTGCCCAAAGTTCAGATGGTGCAGGCTCCGTCTTCTTTTTCATTTACAACATCAAGAGGATTACAGAGAATAACTTTGTTGCCCAACATCAATGATATATCTTCAGGCTACTAGAAAGGTAGTTCTCAGAAAGTGTGTCTTCTAATAGTTTAGAACCTCCACAGGCTTCAGATAAAACAAGTGTTAAATGCAGAAAGCTCACAAGGATGCCAAGGAAGGTTAAACTCACGCAACCTCCTTCATCTCAGACACCTGAAATATATCTTTTTTTTTGACTGTCGAAGTGTGATCATGGTGAAGACAGCAGTAAAGTCTTATATAACAGAAGGCAGAGAAAGACAGAGGAGTCACGTGGAGATGCACACATATTAGTGAGAGAACACAAAAACAATCTTGGCAAATGGCAAATATTTATAATGGGCCGCAAACTGAATAGACATGTCATTTTAAAAGAACATAGTATAAACAGGGTTCTCACACTGTGATGTTCCTCTTGATAAAGCTATCTGGCACTGCCCAAATTTGGGTTTCAAGGAACTTTTAGGAATTCTCACAATTTTAACAATTATGAATATGCAGGGGAATTCCCAAGTAGGCCGGGCAACTTGCGCCCCTCTCCTGGGTTCCAGTAATCACTTCAGCTGTGGCTGGACCGCAGAATGTGGATGACTCATGAGCTCCTTCAAAACCAGTTCTCGCCTCTGCCCCTTCCCCTAGAACTAGCTTCTCTCATCTTCTCTTCACAAATTCTGTTAACAACTCTAAGGGCCCAGGGGAGGGACTGGCATCATGATTGTGGTAACTAAACATCCCAGAATTGAGCCACAGTCTCAATGTCAGGTAAATATATTCTTTTTAATCATTTTTTTAACTGCATAACTAAATGTGATTTCAATTTTACATCTTTATATGGCTTTCCCATGCAAATAAATTCAAACCCAGAACAATTTCTTGACGAAATCATGAGCATGGAAGGATTCTTGGCTAGCTTAAAAAATTACTGCATGTTTGAAATGCCACTTTGCCTAAGATGTCTTCTCTGACTTGTCACTTCACCTGAAATTCCAAATGGAAAGTAAGCTCCTATTTGTTTTGGGTCCATAAAGACCCAATATTAAAGCAACAATCCCTGAGTTGGGAATTTCTGTCAGCTGGGTAGGCAGATGTGTCTAAGAGAAAGCTCTTGGGAAACAGAAGGTACAAAGGGGCCGAAGAAATTCTGTAACATCACATGACACCTAGTACTCATTTCATCCTTTCTTCTTCATTTCCATCACTGTCTCCTTAAAACAATCAATTGCCATCACTAGTTTCAACTATTTTAATATCCCTAAACAGGTTCCCAGAATTCATCATACTCCAATTTACCCTCATGCTGCTGCCAAAATAACCTTACAAGAGCATGCCTTTGCTCAGTACCCTGTTCAAACACCTTTGGGTTTCCCTTTGTCTACCCAATATAGTTGAACCTCTAACTGAGCATTCAAAGACCTCCATAATCTAACTCTAACCTGCCTCTCAGCCCTCAGCTCATGCCGCTTCCCCTCCATACTCCCCTGTACTTCAGGCCTCTTAGAATTAGAATATTTGATTGTCTGAACACGATTATCACTTACCCATCTTCATGCCTTTGTTCACATATTTTTATCACCAAATGACTTCTCCCTAACTCTAACCTCCTAACTATTCAAAAGCACACTCTAAATAGGCTCCTAATCTAAAGATTGTTTAAAAGGATGCTACCCAGCTTTCATGAGGTACAAGGAAATGGGCAGTTTCTTGTCCTCTGGGGGACTGGAGATTGTTACAAACTTTCTGTAGAGTATGGTTATCACTATCAAAAGCCTTGAAATTTGATACCCTGTGTGAAACCACAATTATACTTCTAAGATTTTTTTCCCTAAGGATAATATATATGTACAGGGATATATGTATAAGTATATATCTATATATATGGAAATAAATATTTGGACAGAAGGATAGTATTGTATATAACAGCAGAAAATTTGCAACAATCTTAATGCCCGCAAATGGGATATTAATTAAATAAATGATGATATATCCAGAAATGGAATAATCTTTCACATTACAAGTAATTTTACTAACTGATTTTTTATAATATATTTTGATAAATTATTGAATAACAAAGGATTTCTAAATAGTATAGGTAGTATGATTATTTGATATGTATATGTCTGTCTATCTACCTACCTATCTATGAAGAGAACTAGAAAGAAGTGCATCTGATTGTTCATAGTCCTATCTCTGGGGTTATAAATGGAACTTCTTTTCTATTTGTAAAAAAAATGAACATGGCTATCAAGTCATGAAAAGATGTGCAGGACCCTTAAATGCATATTGCTAAGTGAAACAAACCAGTCTGAGAAGGTGACATAATATATAATTCCAACAATATGACATTCTGGAAAAGCCAAAACTGTTAAGTTAGTAAAAAGATCAGTGGTTTCTGGGGTTTGAGGAAACGGAGGGTAAGTGTGAGTAGATGAACACAGAAGATTTTTAGGATTTGAAACTGTTCTGTGTAATATTCTAATGATAGACACAACACATTATGCCTTTGTCAAAACACAGAACTGTACAACACAGAGAGAGAACTCTAATGTAAACTATGAACTTTAGTTAATAAATAATATTGGCTCATCAGTGAAAACAAATGTACCATATTAATGCAAGGTGTTAATAATAGGAGAAGCTGTATGGGGGGAGGGAGGAGCTATATGCAAACACTCTGTGCCATCTACTCAGTGGCCTGTAAACCTAGAATTGCTCTAAAAAATAAACTTTAGTAATTAAAAAAATGATAAAGAGAAAAGCATTCTCAAAATAATTCCTCCTCTTCTTCAGAGCTCAGCTCAAGTGTCCACTCTTCCATTAGGTTCTTTCTCATCTTCCAGGTCATGCGCTCTCGCCATAGCTGATGGCTCACTGGGCTTCTACAGCCAATGGACAGGCCTGAGGGAGGAACTGTGCCTCGTCTTTCCCCTTATTCCTGAAGGCAAGACCACCCAGAAACTCACAGGCACAGGTGCAGACACACACATGAACACACAGAGAAAGGCAAAAATGAAAGAATATATAACAAAATATATACGCAGTGTTACACATGTGGACTTAGTAAGTTGTGAAAAAATTATTCAACCTTGGAAAGAGCTATTAATTTACTTGTGTGGGATTAAGGATGATTTAGGCCATTGGTTTTTCTTATAGTGTTTCTAGTAGGTACTATACACCTATTGTCAATCAAAAATGTTAGTGTTTTAAAGCTTGGATAATCATTAATATCTGACCAGGTATATGGTTCTTTTTTATTAACATGATCTTGCTATTGCCATACAGTTTTTTCCCCCAGTTTTCCCCTAGATATACAATACAGTACTTTCAAAACACATAAAAATAATAAAAAAATCATTCGACCTTTTAGAATGATTTGAAATTTTGCAATTTAAGAGATTAAAAATCACATCTGTATCTTTAATTTTTGGATTCCAAAGACATTTTATAAATACAGTTTGACCCGCCCACATCACTTCTAGAAGTTACACATTAAAAATATCTTAATTTTATAAAGGGAGTAGCAATGGGAAATAGAACAAAGGAAATAAATTTCTGTTATGCTTTTAAAAAAGGAACATATAATATATACCATGGTCCTTAAATAACTCATTTCATTTCATGAAGAAAAGACATATTATTAAATGTGTTACTTCTTTGGTTCCTACCTTTGCAATTAATGTAGATGCTCTTAAACATAAAATATATACTGTTGGCTGCAAAGATGGTCCAGCATTTTGGACTCTTCATTTTTTTGCTTCTAGTAAGTAGCACTTTAAGTTGCTGGTGTCTTACCTCTACGGAGACCTGGCATTTCTTTGTGTTGAAGAGGCAATTTAATCCATTTTCACTGTCTGCAAACAGACTTTCAAACAAAACCTCGAACTCTTTGAATGTGCCCTAAGGATTCCACCAAACCTATAATCCTCCACTCTCTTCTGGGGCTGTGGAGGGTGGCGACAGGAATAGAGCTGGCACCAACTAGGGAGCCTCGTTAGTGTTTGTGATTTTGATTTTTGTTACTGTTCTGCTCTGTGACCATTTGAAAGTTGGAGCAATAACTATCTTCACATCTCCCTGCATCCCTCCCTCGCTCCCCCAAATTCAAGCCTCCTGGAATGATCTGGAGCAGAGTCTCCAGACCACAGAGGAGGCCAGCAGAAATGCTCTCATGAATTCAGGGGACCTGAATGTTGACAGTTTGAGTGAGCAGCAGAAAGCCAGCCCTGTGGCAATTATCAATTATCAAGTTCTACTTGGTTGTGACTACCTCTGGCCATAGAGAGGAGAGATAAGTGTGCCTGGTCACACTGGCAAAGCTTAGACAAAGGTGATTTAGAAGGAGAGAGTAAAGAAAAATGATCTTGGTTATGTCTTTCTCTGTGGGAAATCACAATGCTTGGGAAAAAAATACATTCTGAAGGCAGTCTTTTGGAAAAATTGAGGCCAGTGGGGTGCAAGGAATCATAGGAAAAACAAAATTTAACAAGTGACAGCCATGTGCCAGGCAAGTGACCTCGTTTACCTCTCACAACCATCTAAGCATTCTCATTCCATTTTACAGATGAGGCAACTGATGTTCAGAAAGATTAAGTAGCTTCCACATCCTGTTCAATCCGGGCTGTCTGATCCAAAATGGCTGCTCTTAGCTGCTACACAGAACTTGACTTCTGGTGGGAGCTTGCAGGTGCCTGCTGTGATAAGATCTAAGATGTCTTTCCTACCTCTGCAAAGATCTTGTACATCCTCCCCTTCTCTGTTGAAATCATGATTAACTGTTAATTTTCAATGTAGGTGAAGATTTTAAAGTATCTAACATGTAAACATTTAATATTTATAGGTGCATCATAAACCTTTGAGTTTATGGGAATTGTCTTTGTAATGTATGTTTGAATTTGTGCATTCAAAGATATATCTTGGAAAAAACATGTCTCTATTTATGAAAATATATGTATACATAACAAAAGCATTGTTCAAATAAATTCCAACGGAATCTTCTGGTAGAAGGGTCAAGTTCCTATTTTTTAACACATAAGCGTGGTTGGCTAATACTGACTTTTTACCATTGCCATCTCTGTGACATGCATATTACCCAGAACACCAGGAAAGTAGAAGTCACCATAAAGAAAGAAGGGCAAAATATCAAGGGAAGAGCAGGGACTTCACACCAGCAAGCTCTTGGTTTGAATCCCAGTGCCCTGGCTGCTGAGTGTATAAATCAGTTACTTATCTCTCTAAGCTTCACTCAGGCGTGTTAATGTGAGAATACAATAACACCTTTTATCAGCATTTTGACTTATTTTACTGATTTAACAGTGGTGGGGCCATCTGGGTGAGTCTAGGTACTGGCACAAAAACTTGCTTTTCACAATCAAGACACTTATGACTTTCAGTAGATGTAGTAATGTTAGTCTAAGCCAACACTTAATTTTTTGTGTGTCAATTTCCATATCTGTAAAATAAGAAATATATATGTTATAGGGATGCAGGGTTAAGACACATAAGTATATAAAACTGGTTTGTTACCATTCAAGATTCAGATTGGAGGAACTCACCTGAGCATCCTTTTAAAGATTCAGGCAGGTAGAAGTAACTAATGCCAGATTCTTACCCTTTGAAAAGAACGAGACTGAGGCTATGCAAACAGTAGCAGAGCCATGAAATAGGCTGTGTGGTCAGGCAGGGGCCCAATCAGTGTATGTATCTATTTATAAAACATTCGTATTAACCAATTCCTTTCTTCAAATGTTAAGCCCTTTCACATTTCACATCAGCCCCTTTCAGGAGTTTTAAGTGTATGTGAATTTTTTTAGTATATTATAGATGCACATATAAGGTTATTTTAGGGTGGAAATGTATTATTGTAATTTTTACAATTGCACTCCATATGTAGGAATAATAATCCTAACAGTCAATGAATGTTTACTAAGTCCCAAGCATTGTCTTTACTTGATAAGGACTATCCCAATAAACCCACATCCCATTCTATAGATGGCGCAGCTGAGGTGTGGGGAGACTAAATAATGTGTTTTAGCCTTGCAACCACAGCGAAAGAACAAGGTGGTAGAGCTGAAGTTTGAACCCAAGGGTTTAAGTCCAAATTGACCCTTTTAGCCAGTCCACTATATAGCCTCCTTGGAAAGTGCTCAGTAAACATTTACAAATAAATTAATAGATGCAACGGTTGGTATCTAGGACAAGAAGCTTGTTCCTTTAACTCCTACTACTTTCCCTTTCTCCTTTTTAAAACTAAAAATATTTTATTTTGTTTTAATTCTTTTCTCCTTTTGAAGAGGCATTTACCTTCAGGGAAGCAGGGATTTGATAAGACAACCAGATAAAAAGTTCAGGAATCTAGCGGAAACACCCACTGTCTACCAGGTTGGGAAAGGCCAGCTCCCCTCCTCTGCTCGGCTTGTGCATCATTATTGAATCTCAAGAGACTGAACCAGGGACTGGGGAAAGGACCGCCTGGCTGGACACAGAATTACATCTTGACCTCAGTGATATTGTTTAGTCTATTTGAATTTATAAGGAGTGAAATTATTTTTACATTAACAAACCTCTATTGACAGCCTTCCATCTAAACACAGAACATTTTAGCACTGTCTAATAAGAATTTCCAGAAAAAGTTTTGGTTTCCATAGCAGCCCACAAGAGACTCAGCATCTGGAGACCCTGGCCCCTGTCCTTCTCAGGCCTCCACTGTTTCATAACTGACCCGTAAGACCAAAGGACATGACATGAAGTTATGCTTTCTCATTATTGGAATAGGACAATCATTTAAAAGGTTGGTGGTCTGTGCTTAGTACAACTTCTTAAAAATATAGGTGACACCATGAACTGGTGTTTTTCATATTTCTGTACTAAATTATTTTGGAATAGTACCTTTCAACAAGAAAAGTTAGGCAGTTTCAGGCCAGGTTACAAGTGGAAAGATGTTTGTCAGGGCTGCTTTCACTGGCAATAGACTTTAATGAGATGGCATTGAGAGAAGATGGTTAAAAGAACAAAGTCAGGTTTGTTGTGAGGCCATCAGTAACCCAAGAAGCCGCACTGCTTGGGGGCAGAGGCTGTGGAAAGGTTAATTGCAGGGAGGGCCAGTCACACATCCACGCTGCTCGGAAACAACCGGCCATTGATGGTCCACACCAACTGAGGGGCACAGAGCCAGGGAGGACTGAGAAGAGCAGATACTTCAGAATTTCTTTCTGTGTGCCTTTCAATTGTGTTATAAACGTTCCATCACTAGCAGAAAAACAAGAAAGAAAATGGTGGCAGGAGCAAGGAAAACACAGCCAGAGAGGTTACTGAGCCAGAATTGTGATATGAAAAGAGAAGTGCGTCCTGTTTCAACTTGGTTGAGTTAAAGCAAAGCACAAAAAGTTTCAATTAGGTCTAGATGTCTACTGGGAATGTTTGCAGGTTTGTGAGTTTAGGGAAGAAGGTCTATCTTCCACAAAAATCTGGTGAAAGGATGTCCATGCATATGGATGAAGAATCCCTGGAGTCAGGGCTGCATCACACATTTACTCAAATATTGACAGTGCCAGCTCTACACCTTAAGCCAGTACCTACAAGGTCAAGGAGGAATTATGGACTCCACTGCCATTGTCAGTCGTAGGCTTTTCACTTCCTTCCAGAGACCTGGGAAGGACTGGGAAGGACTCCAGTAAAATTCAACTCAGATTGCGTTACAAGAGAGGTTAAGACGAAACACTGGGAGTCCTGGAGCTAAAAGACACATAAGTAGGAGGAAGTGACCATCCTTCAGATGGATGCCATTGGCAAGCTTGAGTCAAAGGAAGAGAGAACAGAGGGAGAAACTGAAAACGTGTTTTCAACAGTGGCGACTGCTATGGAAGGGAAGCCTCCTCTACACCAAGCCACTGAGCAGGAAGAGTTGAAAGATGTTCTAGTAGCAAGAATACTCCAGAAATAGGATAAAGTTGCAGTACTTATTAGGGCTTAAACGGAGATAACGAGGAATAATTTTGATGAGCACAATCATACATGATTGATTTTTTTTTAAACAAAATCTTCTGATCTTGATTACACACTTTGGTGTATAAACCACCTTCCCTTTTTAGAAAGCTTAACCCCTCTGAAAAAATTCAGCTCATGTTTCAAATTAAGTTATAATGCCAGATTGAATTCAAATTAAACATGAAGTAATGAGTTTATGTTCTTGGTGCTCAGGGACTGTAGTGTGATTTTTATTGTTGTTTCTCCATTCACTTGGGATGGTATCTTTTCCCCAGCAGGTGATCACTATATATATATATATAGTGATTTACTTGATTTAAGGGGTGCTTGAATTCTTTTCAATATGTGATTGTTGCAGGCATAGATTCTACCATTGTTCTCGGGCTTAATAGTGACCTTTCAGTTTGCTACATCCAATGAAAACATTTCATCTCTTATTTTAATTAATTTAACTTAAAGTATTATACTTATTCTCTCTCTTCCTTGTTTTTGTGCAAACTGTCTCTTGCTTCTTCTTGTATCTCTCTCACTGCCCTTCTTTTGGTTTCCTTTGCAGGTCTTCCTCCTTCTCTTCTAAAACTTTTATTTGCTGCTGTTATTTGTTGGCCCATGTGCTCTGATGACCCCCAAATCCATATCTCCAGCTCAGAGGGGCTTTCAAAGCTCAAGTCAAGATGAACATCTCCAACAGCCTACTGGAAATCTGCACCTGAATGCCCTGGAGGTAATTCAAAGTCAAGTTTATCTGTCTTTCCTCACTAAAGCTCTTATATTCCTATCTTGCCTATCTTGATATAAGGTTGCAGCTTTTATCCAGTTACTCAAGGAAGGAACTTAAAAACCATTTGAGACTTCTTCCTCCCGAACCCCTGGTGTTCAATCACTATGGCTCCCAAGTGTCTTCTCCGTATCTACTGCCTCTGCCGATTTCCAGCCTCTCATTTCCTTCCTGAACTGGAGCGGTACTTGCCCTTTCAGATAGCTACGCTTCTAATTTTCTGTCTCCCATCCAGTCTCAAGTTCACGTCCAGGACGATTTCACTAAAATGAACTAGAGGCTTGACTAACAGAAAGGGCACAGCTGCACTGCTAAGAGGGGGCATCCTAGGTCACCGAGCAATCTCCAAACCAAGTTGCTGGGTGGACTTTTCAGTTATGTGAGCCAAGTACTCCCAACCTTCACTTATATTTTTTCCCCATTTTAAACCAGTTTGAGTTGGGTTTCCTGTCATTTGCAACCAGAACAGTCTTACTTGACACATCATCACGTATACAGAATAAACATTCAATTTTCTCTCCCTGCTGTTCCTCTCCTTTCACTCCCCATGCCAGAGCCCCCAGCCCAGTGAACCCTCACAATTCAGATTTCTCTCCTCATTCAAAATCCTGCTCATCTTCAAACCTCCTCTGCAAATCCTTCTTTGAGTCTTTCAGGCGGAAATAGGCATTATTAAGATGTCCCACGCTCAGTAGGACCATTTACAAAGGAATCTCAATCAGTGGAGGATGCTATCCATGGAGTGAACTGCTGAATACTGTCAACAGCATGTGAGTGAAAAGCAAGGCCAGAACGAATTCAGGAGAAATGACCCTACCTGTCAGGAGACCCTCTAAACTCTTAGAACTTCAGTGCTGCCTTTCAAGAAAGGGATACATGGAACAGTGTTCTGAAGTGAGAAGGCCCTTGACAAATATCTTATCAGGTCAAATAAACAGAAATCTCAGTGTCTCTGTCTCTATGACAAGGGTGGGTAGGAGTAAGAAGTTTTATCCCTTATATAGTAAAGTCAATGAACCAGTGGCTTTAGAATATTACCATAGAATAAATGTATATGTAAAGCACCCCACTAAATTTTCCTAAACAATGACTAATTTTTCTTCATTTTCTGCCTTGTTCAAATCACTACTTGTGTTCATTTATTTTATTTGTACACTGGTACTTTTTTAAAATTTATTTTTAGTTTTTATTTTTTTATTAAGATATTATTGATATACACTCTTATGAAGGCTTCACATGAAAAAACAATGTGGTTACTCCATTCACCCATATTATTGAGTCCCCCCCATACCCCATTGCAGTCACTGTCCATCAGTGTAGTAAGATGCCACAGAGTCCCTATTTGCCTTCTCTGTGTTACGCTGTCTTCCCCTAGACCCCCCCACACCATGGTACACTGGTACTTTTAATAAAAATTCATTTCACAACATAGTATTAAAATTTTTTTATATTTGGAACTTTGTACTTCTTACCCACTTCATCAATTTTGCCCATCCTCCCACTCACCTCCTCTCTGGCAACCACCAGACTGTTCTCTGTATTTATGAATCTATTTCTGTTTTGCTTATTTGTTCATTCTTTTTTTATATATTCTCCATACAAGTGAAATCATATGGTATTTCTCTGTCTGACTTATTTCACTTAGCATAATGCCCTCAAAGTCCATCACAACTGGAAGGATTTCATTCTTTTTTGTGGCTGAGTAATATTCCATTGGATATATGTACCACCTCTTCTTTATCCATTCATCTATCAATAGATACATATTGCTTCCATACCTTGGCTATTGTAAATAATGCTGCAGTAAACATAGGATTGCATATAACTTTTCAAAGTAATGGTTTTGATTTCTTGGGTAAATTCCCAGAAGTGGAATTATTGAGTCACATGGTGTTTCTATTTTTAGTACTTTAGTCAATAATGTTGTAACATCTTTGTATGATGACAGATGGTAACTACACTTACCATGGTGAGCATCTGGCAATGTATATAATTGTTGAATCACTATGTTGTATACCTAGAACCAATATAATATTGTATATCACTTATACTACAATTTAAAAAAAAAGAAGACAAGTCGAGACAGCCTTAGAACTACCATAAAAATATCTTTTATGTAAAGACCCTGTTTCCTTTATTTTCTGCTATATATTCATATTTGCAATCTTCCTTATAGGCAGAATAGAATGCAGGAGCTTGGATTAAACACCTAATCAGTGTGCCACATCCTTTGTGTGTATTATGTAATTTAATAATCACAGAATCATTACTCTGGTATGGATAGTATTAGTTGAAGGTAACCTCTTGGTTTTTCAAGAATGTTTGCCAGTCAGACAAGGCCTCAGTGAGTTTCTACAACTTAAAAAGGTAGAAGAGTATAGTGGTTAAGAACTTCATTCAAGGGTAGAATGATGGGGTTAAATCCCAGCTCCACCCCTTGACCAGCTGTGTGGCTGTGGGTAAGTTGCTTAACCAGTCTGGAACTTGGTTTCATCATCTGTAAAATAAAAGCATTAATAGTACCCACCTCATAAGGTTATTATGATCATTAAGTGAGTTAATATTTCAGATGTGCTTAGAAGACAACAGGGAACTTGGTAAGTGCAATAAAGTTTGTTAACAAAATTAATAAGATGTTCCCAAACATCATCTCTCATCTTTACAATAAAATTGCAAGGCAATTCTCTTGGTCTAACCAGCATACAAAAATGAGATTTCCAGGTCAGTGTTATAAAAATATTATCAAACTCATTAAACCCTTTGAGTATTTGACTCTCTTTGCAAATCCTACTAGGATAACTGGCGCAAGTCTAGGCAATTCAGAAAATTTCCTCAGAGTGTCGATCACTAGTGCTCCCTTTATTCTTCTCTTGAAATCTGAAATCTAAAACACAAATATCCTCAAAAAGCATTTAACTTGTATAGAGAAATTTTGAAAAGGAAAAAGTTATTTTAATGATGTATCATCCTTATGTGTATATCAAGGATGTTGTATGGAGGATTTTGTAGCCATTTGCAGGCTCATCAGGAAAGTTTGGTGTTCAGCTAGCCATGTCTTTCATGAGCACAGGAGGGGCAGTGATGGGAAGCATTCCCCTGACAAACCTGCACCCTCATTCTGATGGAGAAGGAAATAGATGCCTAGAGAAAGGGAGTGACATTTTCAACATCCCCTGGGCTAGGTAATGTTCCCAAAGTCAGGACTTTCCTATGGTCCAGGCTTTATGAAAAAGAAAAACACATGATTTATATTTTGACTTATGGCTAATATATCTAGGTGTCTTCTAACTAAAAAAACAAAAACAATAACAAAAAATCCCCAATATAATTAAAGGTAGACTCATGCAATTGGATTGTCTGGGATGACAGAAGAAGAGATCCAGAGTTTCACTCCAGGAAGCTTTGGTGACAAGTATCCCCATGACTCATGCAAAGCACAAAGGTGGGAATGAAGAAAGATGAGAAAGAAATGCTGGCCAAAATCTTGGCAATACGAAAAGCCACACATAACCGCAAAGTTGTCGTGGAGCTGCGGGAAAAGAACCGGTCACGCAGGATTTGGTACCTGGGTGATCTTGCTGCTACTGCAGACGCCCTCCCAACACTGAGACATTGAAGCAAGAGATACATGCAAATTCATCTCCCCCAGGGGATCTCAAACAGTTTTGAAAATGAGCAGATGGCTTATGTCAATATTTAAATATTAACAATGCTGTTATCTGATAATGATGTGTCACTTCTTCTGAAAGAATTAGGGGAGACTTTCTGCTTGAGTAGCTGAAGTACCACCACTTTTCAAAGCATATCAAATATAAATAAGCTGTTACTTACAACAAGATGCAGGCTTTGTTGAGCTACACAGAAGCATGGTGGAATTCTAATTTAAGTCAAATAGCTTACTGAGAGGACCTGACAGATGTTATTGTCTCCAAGTTGTTATTAAGCAGTTTTTTGCTGTTTATGGTGTCACAAGAAAAAGCTTTCAGTAATAATTGGATGATTTAATTTTTTAAAAATTTTATGAGGTTGTTGCAGATGAATGCAAATACAAACATTTGGTAAGGATGGACACAATGGTAATAGACAAAGGGTATATGCCCCAGCCCAAAGGGAAAAGCATGCCAGTTGATTTCAGGAGACCCTTTGGCTCCTTTGTGTAGTCCGGGGAAGTCATGAGTCAATCAGAATATCTTCACCAACCACACCATGTGTGATGCCAAGCAGAGAGCTCAGGTCTGTCAATCAAAGGGGCAGTGTTCATATCCTTGCTCTGGCGACATTAGCTGAGTGACCGTGAGCAAGTCATTCTTCATCTGTCTACCAAACTTTTCTCTCTGTAAATGAGGCTAGCATAATCTATTACACCAGATTGTTTTGGGACCCAAATAAGAAAATATATGTAAAAATGCACAGCGCAACAGGGGAATACATGTTTTGTGAAAGTTCATTGAACATGAATCTGAACATGCTTTATTTTCATTTTGAACTTGGTGCCTTCTAATAAATACTTTAAATTGCCCTCCTCTTGCACATTTTCTGGTTTATGAATTATCTGTAATCAAACTCAAGCATAGGTTCCATTTGGCAGGAACACTTAGTTCTTTAACACACTAATGGTCACCTCCAAATTTAATTGATGTATGAGTTCAAATTGTGATATATAAAATAAACTAAAAGACAGTATCTCTGTTTGCACATAATTAGCTAAATGCCAAGATTATTTTATCACTAGAAAATGCTAATGAAAGACTAAATCATTCTGTTACCTGTTTTGAAAACATTTCAAACATCTAATCCCAGGTCCTTTTAAACTGAATATACATTTTTTTCTTCATCATATTTTTGAAATTTTTTTGTTGTATAGATAATTTTTATTAAAAAATTAAAGCAACACACTGGTTCAGTTAAGTAAAAAATAGAAGTCCCATATTTATTCTCTAACTCCGAATCCTACTCATTAAATAAAGGAAAATACTGCTTGGTATGTTCATCAATCCAAAATATTTTCTGTGCATGTGAAAGCACATACATTAAATAGATATTTTACAATACAAAGTGAAATTATATTGAGCATATTGTCTTTTGTTTGTGTAATAATGTACTGTGGACATTTGTGTGTGTCCCCCTCCCTTAACAATGACTGAACTAGAAGAGACCCCCATTTGAATCCAGCTTCTGTTATGACATATAATAAGTTTTTATAGATCTAAAAAATAAGAGCATCTATCTAAGGATGAGGGAGTATAAAGTTGGCCAACTGGGTCACCCAGGCCAAGCTTCCTGGAAGATAAGCGCCTTGAGCTTCATGCAAGGTCAAGGCAGAAAAAGGAACATTAAGTCAGATTACAAGGTAGACCTGTGGAATCAATTGGAAATAAACAATTTGAAAGAAAAGGAGAAGGAAAAAGAGGAAGAATTAATGCTTTCTGAGTAACTATCTCATACCAGGCACAGAGCTGGGCCCTCACTCATACAACCACATGTGCAATTCTCATCACAATTCTGAAAGGAAGTGCTACTGCCCAATCCACATATAAATTTGGGCTTAGAAAGGCCAGTCACTAACAGCACACCTAATACACATCAGGGCTATGCCCTAAACCCTGGTCTCTAAATCCAAAATCCCAGCTCTTCCTGTGGTGTCAGGTGGGGATTAAGTTAAACGCATACACAACACCGACCTCCTTTCCCAACAAATAGGAGTTGCTCTGGAAAATGAAGTCTCTCTTCTCCAATACATAATCTGTTTTGAAGTGTTTGTGTGTCTGAAATTAGGCACACTTGGTAGGAGGGAAGTTAATGTACAATAGTACTCCAATCAGTCTTTGCAAAGTTAGGGAACCAAATTGGTACTGGCTAAAATGTGATATGCTTGAATTTTTAAAGAAGAAAGAATCTATTGTGATTCTATTTATTTACTGGTAGAATGAGAGGGTCTTTACCCTTTCAAGTCACAGCTATGACAGAAAAATCTTGGATATCCAGTCTCCCTGTCATAACAGCCCCATAGATATTTAAACTCCCAGTGAGTCAGAAACATGTGAGTTGAAATTCCCCTGAAATCTATGGTGAGAAAATACTTATGTCAGCTCCTGCTAAGCTCCCACTAAGCACTCCACTGATTGTAATTAATCAGGGAAGTTTGCTCACTGACACGTCCTGCAGGTCAATCAGGTTCTTGTGCAATGATCTGGGGAATGGTTCTTGACCTACAGCTATGACAAAGTGATCAACAATGACAGTCACACAGGAGCTCTGCTGCTTTATTCATGACCATATCCCACAGCTGCAGAGCGCCTGTGACCCTCCATGAATATTTGATGAATGAATGAATGAGCAAAGTTAAAACCAATACGGAGATTTGAGAGCTGGGCTCATCTCTCCCACTACTAGTCATATGTCAACTAGCAAGTATTCAACCTCTCTGGCCTTAGTTTTGACATTAATGAAATGACAATGTTTGGCATGGTGATTTCCAGTGCTCCTTTCAGCTTTTAGCCTCCTTGCTTTTCTCATTCTTAAATTTTACTTGAAAGGATGTTTCCTACAGAGCTTTGTATCTTTCTTTACACTCTCTCAGCAACATTACTTGAGGCAGATTCATAAATCTGAGTTTCCCTCTTTTTAACTCTCCCATTAAATAAACTTATAGTATGTAGCTAACTTATCATGGCTCCATAAACCTAAGCAAAATACTTTCAGAGCTGATTAACCAAGCACTATTAGCTCTAACAAAATAATAAGCTTTTGGAGAAGATTCTAGCTCTAGACTAATTCTTTCTGCAGTCCTATTAATAGGAGTTAATAGGAGTTTCTTCAATTTAGCTTATATTACATATGAATGCATAACATAGCTCTGCCAGGAACTGGTAACTGATGTTTACTGAAATCTAAAATAATCGCCCTTCTGGCTGAATTAGCAAGTGAAATAATCCAGAAAAAGATTCGCTGCAGAGCTTTGATCTTGCACTGTGTTTTGTTTTTAGTAGAGTTAATACTCCCTAGATTTGTTATTAGGCTAACAATTTAGTCTTCTGTTCCCACCTCAGTTTTTCAAGAGAGGTGTTCTCAAAAATTACAGTTAGTGTCAGTGGACAGTGAGCATGTGACAGGTGAAGAGGATACAGGTAGAAAGAGTAATGAACTTTATTCCATAATAACTATTAATAGCTTAAATACAAATATCTTGGAGAAGTAAAAGGGTGAATATTCATACTAAAATATGAGTGACTGATAGCAACCTATTTATTTCTTTATTTTATTATGGGATAGAGAAGGGAGAGGAGGTAGAGGAGGAGGTGGTAGAAAATGTACCTGAATGAGGAAAGGAAGAAAAAGATGATTTAACGATAAGTCAGAAAATAAATGTGACCCACTGAGGGTCAGCCCTTTGTCCAGGCATCCTAAAAGGAGAATTCTACTGATGGGCAGAATTATTTAGGAAACCGGGAACTTTTTTTGGTAATATTTTTTGTTCAGTTGTTTCCTGTTCAGTTCTTTTTTCTTTGAAATTCTCAATGAATCAATGAATAGTATTGAGAGTTGCAAATCTGCTAAAAAAAAACATATACTTTGGGAGACATAACTTTCCTCATAGCATCTGTTAATGGTCAAGCTGCTGACTGAATAGTCCTTAATAGAACAGCATGATATTCCCGTTGAGCACATGTGATTCTTAACTGCAACTAGCAAACTCTTGAATTCCAACTGTATTTAGTCAGTGTCTCTAAAATGATTTTTTCCATTATGTTTAAATGGTCTTAGGTAGACAACTGATTCAGGGGCCAGAGAATCTATTTTTTTTTCAATCTCTAAAATTTTGTGATTCTAAGTTTAATGGTTTTTAAAAAGACAATTTGTAAGAGGCCTAAATACATGGATGAAGTCAGAGGTCAATTAGAACTACTGTCCAAAAGAAATCATGGTTCCTGCTAGTTCAAGGCTTCTGTTTGGTCCATCCTGTTTCTCAGTAGATACAGAACATATTTGGCTCCATTTGCATTGGTGGGAAGATCTATAATCTGAATTATTTAACAGATGTTTCTTGAACATTATCAAAGTGGTTGCATAAAAAGGTGAACAACCTTGCCTAAAACATTCATATTAACGCAAATGTGAATGGCAATGACTAAGTCTCTGTGTCACAGATTAAAAAATATCAGATTCAAAAACAACTTGACAGAGTTTATTATTGGGAAG
Source organism: Manis pentadactyla (assembly GCF_030020395.1). Classification (NCBI taxonomy): domain Eukaryota; kingdom Metazoa; phylum Chordata; class Mammalia; order Pholidota; family Manidae; genus Manis; species Manis pentadactyla. The sequence continues at coordinate 112,451,998 of NC_080019.1, forward strand.
AACTAATTCAATTTAATTTATTAGGAATAAATGTGAAACCACTACTTGAGTTTAAAAAAATGTACCTGTGTGACATGATAAAAGGTATCTAAAAGATTGGATATTTTGGTTAGTTTCAAATTTAGTAAGTTCACAGCATGGGTGGTTTCCATAGATAGGTAGATAGGTGATATAGGTAGACAAATAGAAACTTAGTTTGCATTGTTAGCAGTAAGGTGGCCAAAATAAATCAGGTGATGGATCACTCCCTTTTTCACTTATATATGATCTGGGATTGTGTTTAGATTCAGCCATCTTTTAAAAAATATGTTCAATTTTTTAAAAGTTGTCAAAGCAAAGTGTACCTGCTGGTGGGCACCTGGATATATCCTGTCATTTGAGCGGAGATTAAATAAACTGGAAGCATCTGGTGCAGACCAAGTCTTGAAGGAAGACAAGAGAGCTCCCACTGAAAGAAAGTAAGAGTGGCTACATCAAGGGAAATACTAGTCACAAACTGCATTCTGCACATATTAGACAATATCTGGATTATAGTGCTTAGGTATGGATATAATTTTTAAATGAACTGGTTTTCTTATTATAGAAATAATATAGTCTCATAGTAAAACAAAAACAAAAACAAACACCCTGACAGGTATAAGATGAGATGTGAAAGTCTTCCCATCATTATCTCAACATCCTAATTTCATTCCTTAGAGAAAACTAATGTAAATAAATCGATAGATATACTCCAGATTTTTTCTATGCATATACTAACATATATCAGTATGCTTTTTTAAGCATGCATGAAATCATTGTTCTAGTTTGATGTATTTTACTTAAAAACATTTTTATTATATTCCCATACAATCTATATATTATACTTCATTCTTATTAACTGTTGCATAATATTCTAATACATATACCATAGGTTGATTAATAATTATGTTTTGACTACTATAGTATATTTTGTGATATTCTCTGGATAAGCATCTATGTTGTTTCTGTTTTTATATTACAAGTAATGCTGTAATAAACATTTTTTATCATTCATTGTACATTCATCTAAGAATACATACAGTTTAAATACCTACAGGTGGTATTACTGGATCAAAGAGCACATGCATTTATTGTTCTTCCTATTAACCATTTCCAAATTGCCCCTCCTTAATAGTCTGTTTCTCCACCCCTCCAGCGACTCTAGGCATTTTCAGTTTTTAAAATATTTTATAGGTGAAAAATGGTATCTGATTATTGTTTTAATTTACATTTCTTATTTTATGGATAGTATTCCATAAGCAATTGGTATTTATTTTCCCAAAACTCCATGTTCATATGTCTCATCTGTTTTCCAGTTGGATTATTTATTATTTTCTTTGCCTTATTGATCACTATGAGTCCTCTCATATTAAGAAAGCTATCCCTTTGTCATAGATTTTATGAATGTAATTTTCTAGTTTTAGTCTATCTTTTAATTTTATGGGATATTTTCATATAGTAGTATTTTTGTTTCATTATATTTAACCTTTGCAAGTTTTAATTTTTATTTTATATTTTTACTTAAATTTTATTTAGCTTGATTTATTCTATTTCTTTCCTTTATGATTTTGAGTTTTGTGTCATGCTTTCATCATGGACCAAAACTATATTTTTTAAATTCCCTGTTTAAAAAACAATTTTATGGCATTTTCTATGTTAAAATGTTCGATACATTTATTTTGTTTGAAAGAGTGGGGCAGAGATCAAACTTGATATTCCCCTGAACAACTAGACATGTAACTCAATGTCATTAATTGATTAATCCATCTTTACCCTGCTGATTTAAAAGGCTATCTTTATCATACATTAAATTCTCATATGCATTATGCTCTGTTTCTGGATTTTTCTATTCATTTAGTATAAAGCACCAAATGTTTTAATTTCTGGTAGACTTCATTCCTCTACCACCATTCTCTTTCCATCACAATTTTCTGGTTGCTCAGGCATGTTTTTTTTCAGGTAAAATTAAATGATGTGATTAGATCAAAATACATCATCTCTCCATCAAAAATATTCATCTACCCCTTATGTCTGGCCTTTTTCCTGTTACAGCAAAGAAGGTCCCTGGGCCCCCTGAAGCCTCTCTCCCCTGCTGGCCCCGGTCTGCATCCCTTTCTGGTCACCCAGTGTTCCTTCTGTCTCACTCATCACCAGTTACTTGCTGACTATGCATATGCATATTCATCTGCATATGCTTTAAATATCACCTACTCAAAACAAAAAAGAAAAAAACAAGAAGAAAAAAACACTTGGTTGTATTTCCCGTCCTTTTGCCCCACTTCTTTTTTTTTAATTGACGTATCATTGATATACAATCTTATATTAGTTTCAAATGTACAGCACAGTGGACCAACAGTTACTCATATTATTAAATCCTCACTCCCACTAGTACAGTTCTATCTATCAATGTAGAAAGATGTTACAGAATCATGGACTATTTTCTCCATTTTTTGCCCCATTTCTTTGGTCACCTTGCCAAAGGAAATCCTTAAAATTTGTCTGTATTTTCTCTCATGTCCCATCCTCTCCTCAACCACTTCTTTACTCTTTCCTCTCACTCCCTTGAAGAAGCTTTTATCAAGTCACTGATGTCTTTCCTTCGGCAAATCCATGGCCAGTTCTCTGTTCTCATTGTGTTTGACTCAGCATCACTTGACACATATTACTCTTTCTTTCTTGATATGTTTTCTTCTGAGGATCTGGTTGTTATCATATTCTTCTTCTTTCCCTCCAACCTCAGAGCTATTCCTCCTCCTCCCCTTTGCTATTTAATCTTTTAAATCTAATTTCTATGCATTACAGCACCTCAGACCCCTTCTCTCTTCTTCTCATCTCACCTCTTCTTGTCTCTTCTCTCACCTCCTCTTCCTCCTTCGTCCGTTGTCTACTCTTTCCTCCCTTCCTCCATCTACTTGATCTTATCCAGTCCTATACTTTTCAATAACATTTATTTCAGCTGACCTGTCCTCTGAACTCCAGAGTTCTCTCTCCAATGATCTTCATGTAATCTCTGCTTGGATGTTAGACAGACACTGCACACTTAATATATCCAAGATAGAATTCTCATTTCCTGCCCCCAATTTCCATTTGCTGCTCCTCTAGTCTTAACCAGAGGTGCAAATGGTAGCATTATCCCCCTGCTAAAGCCATAAACTTTGGCATTCCTTGCTACTCTATTCCTTTCACATTCATTCTATCCATCAGCAAGATCTGGTCACACTACTTTCAAAATACACCACAAGGCCCTATCTCCTCTGCTACTACTGTAGTTTGAGCATTTATTCTCTCGGTCCTGGGTCCCCATCTAGTCTGTTTCCACTCTTGTCTCCCCACTCTCCTAAAGTTGATTTTTTACAGTGGACAGTGATCTTCTCAAATCAGACCCTAGCACTGCCTAGCTTAAAATTATCTGATGAAATCCAGCTACTTACCATGAAGCACAGGCTCTTCAGGACCTGACCATTGGTGACCAACCACCCCATCATCATCCCCCCAATCACCCATTCTGCTCCAGCAAGTCTAACCTTCTTGTGGTCCCTTGGACACAATAAGCTGTCTCATGGCCTTTGCTTTTGCTGGTCCCTCTGTTGGGTGGATTATCTCCCTGTAGATTGTAGCACCGGCTCTCTCTCATCCTTAAGGTCTTAGCTCAAATGTCATCTCTGCAAGAGGTTTCCCCATGGACCCTAGCTAAACACACCAGTCCACATACCCACACTCCATCATTGTCTAGCCTACTGCCCTATTGTATTTTCTTCATCTCACCTACAGCTTTGTTAAATGATGGTAAGTATTTTCTGTATTTCTTGCTGGAGTGTAAATCCCATGAGTAAGAGATTTTGTCTATCATACAGATATATACATGACAACTGGAATAGTGCCTGATACATAGTAAGCCCAGAGTAAGCTGAGTTTTGGCGGTTCTAGGAAAAAAACCCATACTGTTTAGAATTTATTTAATTATTGATTTGGATCACATACATTTTATGAGCTACTATAAGGAGACACGACATCCTTAACATTTTAAATCTTGACCAAGAATATTGAATGTCTTTCCAATTATCCAACTCTTTATTTTGTTAATCAAAGTTCTGGAAGCCCCATTCTAAGAGAAACTTTTTTACATTAAAGGGGTACTCATCTCACAGAAGCAAATACTCAAGGTCATTATCATATTTGCCTCCAAATGTGATGCCAAATGAAAATTTTTCACCACATTCCAAAGACTAGAACTGGATGGGAATTAAACAGGAAGAAAATTCTAATTCAAAGAAGAAGTTTCTAAAAATAAGAACCATTCAACCCAGGGTGAGTTTGTCTAGTTAGGGTCTGAGCATTCCATGAGTGGAGATGCCCAAGCGGAGACTGGGATTGTAGAGGAGGTTTCTACAGCACACGGGAGATTGCACTAGATGGCACCTAAGACCCCCTTTAAAAGACCATGATTCATATTCCTACTGCAAATCTCAACCAGTTTGATGCATACCAATAAATTTTCACCAGCCATGGATACTTAGGGGGTTGTGAAACTGAGTGATTTCATGGTGAAGACCAGACTCCATTCATGTACTTCCAGCTCAGCCCTATGAGTTCTATCTCCTTTCACTAAATAAATCTTTAAGACTGGATTCTCCTAGGACCTAACTTTTTGGAAATACTTAACTAAAGCACCATGAAACAAAGGGTGTTAAAATCCAAAACTACTTGGTATTCTCCTTAAAAAATCAGATAATCAGATGACAAGCTGAACAGCCAACAGGTTTTACAAGATGTTACTTGTCTCTGCAAGTTAGTGCTTCAAATAGGCTAAATCAAATAGTGTGAAGCTTTATTGAAGAAGTTTTGTCCAAAGTTGATACTAGTGACCTGCCAACCTGAATGTTTTTTTTCTGCCTCCAAAACCTTGAAACATTCCCAGAGGGAGAAAAAAAAGAGTGAAAGAGAAAGTAATAAAGAGAGTAGCCTTGCTTGCTATTATCTTTATTTGAAAGAAATGATATTGTTTGCAAAAGGTCCAAGGCTGTGGAGCAAAACCACAATTCTAGATAGCTCAGCAAGGCTTACCAGGGACAGAGAGTGAGCTGCTTTGTTCAGTGCTTCATGGAAAAGGAATCATTTCACAGTTTGTATGGATTGTGCAAAGACCTCAAGCTAGGAAGTGTAAGGTGACCTGCGGGAGGTGTGCAGGGGTCACTCGAATGCTATGAGATGTCTCTTCAGGCTGTTGGATTACACTTATGAGCTCTTAAAATGTGACTGACACTCTGACCTTCTTGCCACTCAAGTCTGGGGATCCTAGGAGACAGGACAGAGATTCTAAACCAACCCACACTCACGCGGCATGATATTCATTTATCAATCCAAAATTGAAGCAGAGAAAAACTCCCCATTCTCAAAAAAAGTTTTTAGACATTTGAATGCATCAAAACCATATATTATACAACAGAATCTTCTCTTATAAAGTCTACAGTGATTTAAGTCACCATCAGCATCCTAGAAAATCTGCCAGGCTGGCTTTGTGGAATTTCTAGAAGCTCATTCCAAGCTTTGGATGACATTTCCTTACATGTATACCACAGGCTGGAGTTGTTAGGCACAGTCAGGATTATAAGAAATCCCCTTCAAAACTCCCTTAAACTGACAGACCATGGATGCCTGACACCATGCAGGAGGCACAGTTGCCTGAGACCCAAGGAGCTTGCCTGTAGATTTTTCCAATAATTCCATTTAAGGAAAAGCAAGGCTAATGCAATTTTCCCTAAATACTAACTTCTTTTCTGAAGAAAATCCCATTTGATAGTTTTCCAGCTTCAGTACAAGATCCCAGGGGCCGTGTCTCCTTCCCCTTTTCTTATAAGTTTTACTGCCCAGTTTCCATTTCTTCACTTATAAAATGGCAACAACATTACCCAACTCCATACTTCACAAGAGTGACGGGAAAAGCTAATAAAATAATTTATGTGAAATTACTTTAAAGAATTTTAAAACACCAAATATAGAATGATATTGTTACTTAAGACCTGGATTTAATTATAGAAATTTCACTCATTTGTGTTTTACCTGGGTTCTCTGTAGAGGTCTAAGAAATAAATGGCCTATTAAATTTTATCCATCCTTAAAACATGACTTTTCTGTGGAAAGGAGGATATGATGTATGACACATGACAAGTGTGTATCTTTGTGTGTGGCTTTTAGAAACTAGTTTCACTACTTTGTAGGCATACTTAGGTGTGACAAATATGTACATAACACTATACATTTCTCAGGATTTAATTATGAAGACTCTGAAAAGCATGGGCTGCTTCATAATATTTCCTAAGAGGTGCTTTCAACTTAAAAAACAAAAGTACTGTGTTTACAAAAAATTATTGCCTGACTTCCTGCCACCTTCCTAATATCCCCAGTTGTTTCAAATGAATGGGGAAAACTAGAAACTAGCTTCCAGAGGACACCTCGAAAGATCATCATCAGATTAGTTGTCTTACTGCTTTTAACCACCTTTCCTTGGTATTAGAGTGTATTTTCATCATTATTTTGAGTGTGAATTATAGTCACAGAACAAAACATATTCCATCGCAGGAGGAATTTCAGAAATAATCCTTTTTATCTTCAGGTTTTAGAGAAAAAAACACCAAGTCTCAGAGATGGTAAGTGATTTGACTGAAGCCACACAGTAAATATATGTGGAGAAGAGACGAAGACTCACTTGTTCTGGCTTGCCGCCCACGGTCTATTCCAGCCAATGCTACCTTAGCCAAGGGTAAGAAATATTTAATTGAGGGCTAATGATGAAAGACAATGAAGACATATTGTATTTCTTCTTTGGATTTCTTCACTTATCACAGCAGGACCTAGGAACTCAGATAATTAGACTGCGAGGAGACAAGTGACAGGAGAGCAAAACACCTCCTCTAATTCCCAGCCTCTGTCAGATGCAGAGGATATGGCAAATTGCTACCTGTAGGCTTCTGGAGACAGGTGGGAGAGGTGCATTACTTGTGCAAGGAATCAGTGTGGGCATCTCCCTTTGTGAGAGGAAAACCAAGATTTGGATAGATTTCGGGGACGGGGATTTGGAGAGGGAAAGCCCTTAGCCTCAGGTCTCAGACTCAAAATATTCTTTTCTTGGTTCCTATCAAATCAACTTGAGCAAGAACAACTCACTTAGCTGGGGGGCAGAGCTGGATGGGAAGCATGAGTTTGATCCTCTGTTACTTAAGCTCTTCATGTCTTCTGTTACCTGATTCAGCATCCCTATCCATAATGAAGATCAAATTATATCCAGGATTCTGGTTTGCTGAAAAGAGAGAGAGAGATCATAGGAGCATATCATTTTACAGAGGATAATACCAGCAATTTCTGAATGAATCTGGCAGCTAAGCCCAGCAATTATTTGGACGAGCAATCACCAGCTCATTGGGGATGGACTGCACTAGTGGGGCTTTAAGAAAGGGTCAAAGATACGGTGGCACCCAGACTTGAGGTAGCAAAGATCAGTGTTTCTCACTGTTTACTACAGAATATTCTATTAAGGCATAATATTTTCCAACATGCTATCATGAAAAGAAAAAAAATCAAGTCACTGTTTAGAAAAATGTTAATTTTCTACTTAAAGCCATCTAAAGAAAATCTACCTCCCCAGAACAAGAAACCATTGGGACATTTTCTGCATTAAGATTTTGGAAAATATTAGACTTCAAGATGAAAAGTGTGTTTTTTTTTTTTCAGTGATAAAGAAATTTGTTGCCAGTTAGGAGAAAAGGATTTGTGAAATAACTAAGTCAAACCAGATGTTTAGAGAAATTGAGTTCACTGTTCTTTCCTCAACAGTATTTCATTAGAGTTAAGTGTCTGCACTGCCCTGTGCGGAGGAGAATACAGCCAATTGGTAGAAGATAAAGATGGCTTCTGGTTCCAGGTTAGGGAAAATTTCCTAATGATTCAAGTTGTCTAAAGCTGTAATGGTGGCATTAGAAGGTCCCCATAGCTGGAGATGTTTATAAAGAGCAGGGAATGAAGCCAAGATGGGGCAATGAACTATGTGACCTGTCAATGCTCTTCTAGAATTTTCTAAAACCCTTTATCACTAAGAAACACTTCTCCATGTACATGGCTTTTATAATTAAAAAATTATGGATTCTCAGAAATGCATATTAAACATCTATCTAAACACAAAAGAGAAAGAAATGAGTCCCAAAACAATGGCTTTAGAGGAGGACGTTTTTATTGAAAAAAAAAAAACAGAAACCAAAAACAAAGTGTCATCCATGCAACTGTTCTCCCAGGGGAATTTTCTAAAATGATTCAAAGTTGTGAATAACCACTGAGCATTTAGTCCCACTGCTTTTGGTCAGCTTTGGCCTTGAGGTGTGGGTGCAACCCCCTGCTGAAGGCAGCTTTTTCCTTTTCCTGCAATGGAAATAGTTGATGTAGGTAACCCGCCCTTTTGCCATTGGTGTAAATGTTAGTAGGTCACAAAGAACAGAAAAAAAGAATTTGACGAGTGATGTGTTAATTTTTCAAAGTATAAAACTGCTTTCAGGGCCATATTAAAGTAGCACATACTTGGTCAAGAGAAAGAAGCCATTACTTGGTACAAACAGAATAGCAGCTTTGAGACAATCAGGACAGTGAAAGTGAGTTGTCCCCTCTCGAGGTAATGACAGAAAGTAGATGCTTTGTTTCAAAGGCCAGTACTGCAAATAAAAAGCCCAAAATTGGTAGAGGGGAAAAAAAGATAGGCCAAAGGTGGGGAAAATGGCCTTTAACATTTAATCCACTTATTATGTAAATGAGAGCAGAACCAAACAAAAGGAGACATTCTGACTATCCCATTCTCAAGGCGCCAAGCTTTAAATTGCATACACCTAGAGAAACTTTTAATGAACCCTTGTCCTTGAATGAGGGTATGTAGTTGGCATTTGACTCAGGCTTTTGTGAACACTACCAGCAACTGCTGTTTCAGGGGTGCTTTGTATCTGTCTGCTTCTGACCTTCCCTTTTCTGTACCTCTCTGTGCATGCTGGTGACTGCCTGGAAAACTTGTCCTCTTTTGCTTTACCTGCATGAACTCTACTTATTCTTCACATCCTAAGTCCATGGTTGCTTCTTTTCAGAGAGGCCTTACTTAATGCCCATTTTGTCCTTTCCCTGAGTAACTCTCTCTTTTCTTCATAGAACCTTTCAGATGTTGCGTTTGTATTTTCATTCATATGTTTACTTAGTGTCTGACTCCAATAAGCTCCTGGAACCAGGGTCCTCATCTTTCACGTTTCCAACTCAGCCTCCAGCATCCTGCATGGTGCCTGAAGGAATTTTTTTTTGATAAATAAATGAATGTCAGAATAAGATCAGAGTAGTAATAAGCAAAGAGCGTCCTCAACACCAAGTGTAAATGCTGATGGCTGCCCACCCTTCCAGTTTTTCCCCCAGCAGGTAGCTGTTCTGGGACATGATGCTCTAGATCAAGACTACAGGGTCAAGATGGCAAACTTTTCTGATGGCAAGTGATTTCCAAGGATAAAAACAGCCCAATTTTCCTCAATTTTCTGCTATCCAGGTAGACCCACATAACTCAGATTGGTCTACCACAGCATTTCACCCTGGCAAGCACTGCTGTTGAGAATCGTTAAAAGGAAGGAAGACTCTAAAGTTGTTTATATCTACCCAACGAAACAAGTTGTTTTGCTTTCAGACAAATACTTTGCTGATTATAGTATCACATCAACAGGCAATTAAATAAAAGTCTCTAAACATGAAGTTGCATCTTGCTTTTTTCAAAGCAGCAGCTTGCTTGAGGGACTTCCTGACCTGTCAGTACCTGGCCGTGGGTGCATTTTCTTCCCAGCACTTTCCATAATTGAAAGTTTGTGTTTATTATTGGGATTATTTGTTTAATACCTGTCTCTCCCAAGTAGACTATAAACTGCCTGAAGCTAGGGGCATTGTCTGCTTCTGTTGCCACTGTATCCCTAGCACAAAGCTCAGGAGAGATGAAATGAACTGATGAATGAATGAATAAGAGTTACATTCTCCCTGCACCTGGATTATCACCAGCTTGCTGGGTGTCCTTGAATAAGTCACTTTATCTTGCTAGTGTTCATACTCTCCTTTGAGAAAATGGTGGTATCATTCCAAGCCCTTTTTAGTATAGTTTCAATGATTAAATGGCATAAAAAATGGCATAAATATTCTGAAAATAAGGAAATTCCATTAAAATGTAAGCTACTATGCCAATAAGTACTCTTCCTACTGGAGCTTTAGATACAGGCAATGGAGCAAAAGCAGATCCGAGATCAGCTGTGACCTGGACACAAATGTGGAGCTGGGATAGGGAAGGACTGAACTGAAAAACTAATTTCAGGAGTTTAGGAGTCACCCATTAGTTCTATTTGCAGAGGGACTCCCTGTTACCTAGGAGAGGGGGAAGGAAATGTGGAAGCTTCAAGTAACAGCTGGGACGACACTCCAGAAAAATCAGGAAGAGAAAGACCAGACCAGCCGTCCTGGCGAGGGTGTCAGGGGCACACACTGAGGCCAGACAACTCAGCCCAGGGTTGGCATGGATTGTACTAGATGATGTTCTAGACACTCTGCAGCCTGGGCATTAGAAAAACTAATTTAAGTTTCCTTAATCAAGTGAACGATAAACTCAAGAGCAAGGTTACATTTGGGAAGAGGGATGTCTTAAAGCTGTAATAATCATACTATTATAATAAAAATAAAATATTATTTATGTCTAATATGTATTAAAAGCTTTAAGTATGTTCATCTCTAACATCAGCTCCATAAAGTAAGTATCTCTGCACATATTTTAGAGATGGGGAAACTAAAACTCGGAGATTAAGCCACTTGATCACAGAGCGAGGTGGCAGAGCTGGGATCCAAACACGTAACTGCCTGACGTAAAATATCATGCTCTTTCCACTCTACCTCCAGCTGGAGATCAAACCACTGGGACCAGCTACATAATTTGCTGGGAGCAATGCAGAAAATGGAAATGCAGCTTCCCTTGTTCAAAATTTATCAAGAATTTTAAGACAGCAAAAGCAGAGCAATGGAGCCTCCTGATTGTGGGGCCCTGTGAGCCCCAATGAAGCCGACAAAGCTGGTTCTGCAAACCATTCAAGGCTGGCTGAAAAGGATGGAATAACCAAGGGCACCCTGCCTCCTGCCAGTTCTGCGGCCCCTTCAGAACTCCCAGGGGTAGGGGCTTTGCCAGAGAAACAGTGACAGTGGTAGTGAGACAGAGCAAGGGACAGTGACATGGGGAGGTGCGGAAGGGCCACGCAAGTGAAGCAGGTCATCATAACTATGCCTTTCAGGGACCCAGGCCGCCAGGGACTGGCACCAGTGGGAGGGGCCTGGGGCCCAGCGTTCTGGGAGTAGGCTGTAGTCAGGCACCATGGCCGTCGTTGTCCATGCCCTGGTTATCCCCAAGACAGGTGCCCTGGGGAAACAAGGTAGGCAACTATGACATAGTCATACAACTATTTAAACAGGATGAAGAGAAACATCTCCCATGAGAAACATTCACTGGTGAAAACTCAAGTTACATGGAGGCAGAGCCAACAAATCAGGGCTTTCCCAGTCTGCTTTCAGTCACTGTCGTCGCTACGAGAGCAGCACAGTCCCAAGGGAAGAAGTTGTCTGAAGAGCACGTGACGTCCATCTAGTGGAATGCTGCTCTTGACTGACCGAAGTTTGTGAGCTCTGCAAATGTGATTTTTGGGGAAGATGGATATAGTGACCTTTCATGAAAATTCATTTAATTTTAATACTAATGCAAAACTCATACATGCTAGTTCAGAAAACTTGGAAAACAGAATCAGTGAAAAAAATCCTTCATATTCTACCACCTAGTGATAACTGTCACTAATTTAGCCACTTGGTATATGTGCTTTCAAACTTTTATTAAGAATCAACAGATACATATATAAATAATTATTTCAAACCTTAGTAATATATCATGATTTTTTCCCCTTGCTAAATACCACTCTAGGTGATTTTTAAACATCTGCATAATAGCTCATCAAATAAATCTTCTATGTCAAATTTTTTCTTGTATTTATATATTATGCTAATAGAAACATCTTTTGCACACACATACAGTTTCACCAATATACTGTTTATTCTTGATGTTGCTCAGAAAGCATTTTCATCTAGTGTGACACTGTCTTCTTCCCACTCAGGTAAAGCCACAGAATGATGGTGCAACAGAACCTGCAGATCAGCTTCTTAGTGTTCCTAATGCTCCCCTGGCACTTCGCCTGCACATCTTTTATGGCACTTACCCTCCACCTTTCTTGTTATTTATGCCGTCACTGGACACTCCTGGAGGGAGGGCACGTGAGACTCATTTCTGTATTGCCCAAGGCCTTGTGCACATTAGGTGCGCTATCAACGTTCATGCAGTAGTTCAACAAGTTCCTCAAACCCCATAGCCCAGTCCTAATACCAGACTCCTGCCTACTTTCCACCATAATTGATGTGGCATTTCCTTCTCATTTGAGGGTCTGAAGTTTGGGGATGTATCCTAAGGGAGTCACTTAAGTGCTTTGAAGCACCCACCACCAGGTGAGCAGAGGTGGGTCTTTTGAGAAGTTTAGCTGGAAAAATGGTTTAGAATTTCCTCAGTAGGTTTAGAAGAATTAAGAAGCCAAGGTTTATACTAGAGTCTGTGCTCTCCAGGAATGACTTGATATTTTATACTCTATATTAATAAGAGTTTTTATAATTAAAAAAGCATTACTAAACTTACTTCTAAAAACCATTCGATATTATATAAAGGAAAAAGACAATCTTAAGCACAAATGGCATACTGCCTCTTCTTAAATGTGATGGATCCCTAGTTCCAAACATTTGCCAGGCTCATTCTATTCCTCTCAAAAGGCTGTCTTGGCTTTTCCCTGTCAGCCTTGGCATATTCTCAGTTCTCATCTGTTAAAAGGGTTAAATTACATTCCTTAGGAGTAATAAAAACTTCTTTTAATCAACTTTAATGAATGTTCCGTACTGATTAATTTCAACAAAATGTCCTTCCCCTGTACTGGCCTCCTACTAGGTGCCTAGCTTATGAGAGGAGCTGGGTGCAAACAGGAATGAGGCAAGGTCCCTGCCTCTTACAAAGTGATAGGAGAGACAGTTCAGAACAAGGTCCATACCCTCTGAGGGACTCTCAAGTGGTAGAAAGCCAGCTGAGTCAAACCCACATTCCTGGGTGCCTGGTCACTTTTCTCCCTTTAATCCTGAGCATCCCTTTCCCCAAACTTCTACACTGAGGAGGCATCCTAGTGCAAGGAACAGTTGGGGGAAGATTTAGCTCTGAATTTTGGCTCAACTCTTTCTTAGCCTTGGGTCTCAGATAAGTCACTTCACCTCTAAGCATCTACAAATGGGGATGGAATGATAATAATAACATGATTGCAATAGCAAGTGGTTAAGAGCAGGTAGTCTGCAGCCAGACTGCCTGGGATCAAGTCTCTTCCAGCATTATAAGTGGGTGACCTCAGGCAGGTCACTTCAGTTCTCTAAGCTTCAATTCAGTCAGCTGTAAAATGGAAATAAAAATTGTACCTATCGCATGGGGTTGTGAAGGTGAAATATGTTAATCTATACAGAGTGTTCAGACTAATGTTCACTCTTATTACAAGGAATAAATAGCTGCTCCTAGTAGAAGTTATAATGGTGGTGATGGTAGAGTGAGAGTTTTCACAGTCTATGCCCAGTCACAGCCCCCGATCTTGTCCGGTTATATATAATTAGCTCTGGTGACTTCTACTAGGATTTAAAGAACCTCAATTACTTGCATCTTTCCTAACTTCGTAGAGACATTCACATTTTTTGAGCACTTCTCATGTGTCAGATAAACTCTAAGCACACGGGGAGCACTGGCTCATTTAATTCTCACAGTAATGTTAGGTACGATCATTAACTCCATTTTACAGAAAGGACAACCGAGTTACAGGGAGAGTAAGTGGCTGGTCCAAGAATAAGCAGCTAACAGGTGGGCTGGCTCCAGGCCCACAGACTAACTCTCAACTGATAAGACAAACCCACCAAGCTCATCGCTGAGTCCCACTGGGCCCTGGTTTCCTCCTGTGAATAGCGGATAGCTATGCAATATTATTTGAGCTTCTAAGTGCCAGCTGTTGTATACAATTGCAAAGAGCTATTCTAAAAAGCTTTCACAAAAATGACCAGTTTCTGCCAGTGAAGATCACTGTATTTTGAGAAGTCGGCCGAGTGTTTTGTCTCTGGCCCTGGTGTTGGGGTGAGAGGGAGTGCTCCTGTTTGCATTCGCCAGAGAAGGATTGTGAACTATTATCTTACCTTGTTATCTGAGCTGCTGGTGCACAAGGAAGTTTCCTTTGCTAATGGTTGAACTGCTCTTCAGATAAAGGCTTCCCCTGGATCTCCACAGCACTAATTAATCAACTGTTAAAACAGTAGTTGATAAAGACAGGCTTACTTAAAGTTCGAATTGCCTGCAATCACAGATAACCAGCAAGTCCCTTTTGACAGTCAGATATGAAAACAGGAGAATGATCTCTTATCAAAGTGAACAAGGCACTCAAATGAAAAATGTGGTTTGTAGGATAGTTAAAGCAACTTCAAATTGGAAAAAAATAAACATAAAATTACTTCTTTCAGCCTGTGTGGACAAAGTGAAAATAGTACAAAACACACACACAGACACACACACGTAAATATTAGATCACGACCCACAGTAGTGCTTCAGTGTAAGCTGGGTGAGCAGATACAGAGCAGGTTTCATGAATGTGGTTACACAAGAGTGTGCAACATGTGGCCACCATTTCCATTGGATGGCGCCTTATTTAGCTAACATCAGTCATTTTAGAAAATTAAATAAAAAGTTGATTTCTTCAGAGGCAAAGGACATAATTTTCAAGATATATTCAAGAAATCACCTGAAAAAATGCTTATGGTGGTGAATGGAAATAGTCTTCACTGAGAAAATGCTTAGATGAAATGGAAAAAAAATAACGCACGGAAATTGGTTTGGATTATAATGCTTTCCAGTGAGCTGAATAGAGAGAAAGGTGCTAACTGGCAATGCATGTGGAGAGGACAACTTTACCCCTGTGAATGAGGCTGAAGAGGGCTCAGACAGGTGGAAATACAAGGTGTGATGCAGGGGGCCATTGAAGACCCTATATTTGCAGAAACACAAAATTGGAAGTATCTAAATAAGAAGCCTAGAAAGGACGTCACAAAAACTTATATTCTATTTTCTGGGGAACCAAAAGCAAATATAATTGTCTGAATTGTTGAATTAAGAGGCAACAAAAATTTGAATAATCTATAAAATTTTGAAGTGGCCATTAACATGTAGTGAATGAACATGTAAAGCTTTGTAGATTCATTATAAACTTGGAAAATAGATTATTATAGGGTGGTGAGCTTTGTCAAGTGATACTGTTATTAGATCTATTGCTTGATTCTGTAAACATCATATAGTAAAGTGGAAAGATCAGTGGATTTGGAATCTGGCAACCTGAGTATGGAATAAGAGTTATAAAACTGATAATCCATGCAGACCTGAGCAGATAATCTTGCTGAGCCTCAGTTTCCTCACCTGTAAAAGTGGGTTAGCAGAGTGGGGAGATTACCAAACTATATACCTCTAATATCTCTGTTAACTCTCACATCCCATCATTCAAACCATGTACTATTTGTATCCAAATGCTGTGCATTTTGTAATTTTCAAGTCACAAACCCAAGAGCACCTTGAAAGCTTGAGATGCTTGGGTTCCAAGAAAACATTGTTAGTTAAAAGATGGAACTACAAATATGCAAGGCTTTCCTTAGAAATTTTGATCTACAAAATGCAATGATGATTTGTAATAATTAAGAAAAGTTTTGACAAAATGCCTCATACCTATGTATTTACATAATGCTGGTACATGAGCATTAGAAATCACTGACTTTCCATATCAGCAACCCCATTTTTCATGCTTGAAATTGCCTTCTGCCTTCTGGCTGCTTGTTTCTCATTCCACGTGATATGTATATAACATTATCACCGCAGTACCTAAATGTTTTACAAAATAGGTTAGAAATCAATCATTACTATTATTGTTTTAGACAGTGACAGTTCAGGAACTGGCAACTATCAGTGGCTAAGAAGGTTGGTATGTGTCCAGTGCTGAGCCAGGGTCTAACATCAGGACCCCCTCAGTGCCCTCGGCCAGCCTGGGTATTGCATTCCACATGCTCTGTGAGTCATACTCTTCTCACATGAAATATAAATAATAATAACCCAGCCACCATCACCACACTGCTGGCCGTGGTTGAGATGTGGCTCACCTGATCTAAAAAGCCACAGGGACTCAAAAATAACTGGTGTATAAATCCAGGTAATTATCATTATTCTACAGGATGATTTCTGTGCAGCCTATGAAAGAACAAGCCATGGCAAGAAATAAATTAGAATGATATAAAAATCCCCTAACTAGCTACCAAGCAATAGCTTTTGAGATAAAACAGGGATGCAAAATTACTTCTCCAAGATTAACTATAGAGAACCTGTAATGTAGGGTTAATATGCATAGAAACAGTAAAAAAAAGAAAAAGAAAAAGAAACTATGCGCACTTACTATAATGCCAGGCATTTGCCTGTGTGCTGCCAGTTTACACACAGTATCTCCTGTAATCCTCACAAGCTCAGTGAGGAAGATAGTATCATCCTTATTTTATAGATGAAGAAATAAGGCAAAGAGGGTGAGTAACTTGCCCAAGGTCACACAGCTATTAAATTACAGAATCTGAATTTAAGCCCAAGTGGGCTGGCTTTAGAACCTATGATTTTAACCACTACACTAAGGAAAGTTCAGTGAAAAAAAAAAAAATTTGCCCAAGATTCCACGGCCTGGATGTGGAAGGCCCAGCAGCCAAAAGCAGGTCTTCCTCAAGCCCTCTGGTCCCCAGCACTCTCACCTCAGCATCCGCTCCCCTGACAGCTGGGCTTTACCTCCAGCCAGGTGAGGGAAAGCTGACAGGATCGTCACAGCCTCCTCAGCTCCCATCCAGGGTAAGTCAAGGCAGAGCCTGAGAGAGATGTGACCCTCTCTCCAGACGAGGAAGGTAATGAGAAGGAGAGAAAAAGTGTAAGAGGACAGAAGTGATTCCAGGCCAAGAAACCAGGAACAGGAACTTGGTTCTGCCAAAAGCGTGTCATCCACTTTCCTCCCCAGCCAGTGGCCTGCCAGCACCCAGAGGCCTGCCAGAAATGGAGCAGGTGTCTAATAATGTTAGTCATCCTTCCTTCCCTCCCTCTCTGCTCCCTGCAGGCACAGGGACTGAGTATTCACAGGTGGACCCACCCAGGTTTTTAATACGACCACTAGTGATGGGAGATGGGCAGCCTCTGCCAGTAAGTTGAAAGCTTAAAGCTAAATAACATCCCTCCCTCTCTTTTAATTCCTGCCACACACCTGTTGAAGTGGATAATCCTCAGCAAGGAGTGCCCATTTCTCCCAGTCTATTTTTAATTCTCCTGATATTTGCAAATAGCAGACTCTCAACCGAAGGCTCTGGTGTGTTGCATTGAGATGTGTGCTGGTATTCAAGAAATGCCATCGAAGCTGTTGTCATTGCTGTTGAGTAATTGCTATGAGCAATTCAATATCTTTCCTGGACTGCTCACAACGTCTCAGAGACTAAAAAGTGAAATGCTTTCTTCTTAAATTCAATGTGCAGTTTCCACCCATTCACTAATTAAATACCAAAGCAATCTGGCCTTATAAAACTACAGACACACAAGTCATCCTTGCTGGATTAGTTTCTGGGCCCAGATCTCTTAGAAGGATTTTCTTTGCATTATTTGCTACATTTTTGCTCCTGGTGCTCAACAACAAGTGATGAGTGAAGTCAGATCCTCACACGATGCCCTGAATCTGGCTGATGCCTCCTTATTTCCAAGCACCTGCTTAAACAAAAGGCATGGGTTCCTGTGCCTTCCTTCCTACTCTTGGCCACGTGCTTTTCTAATCAGTTGGGATTGGGTGCATGTGCATGTGTATATATCTGCTCACGTTCAACAAAATATTTGCCTGGTTCCTTTTTTTTGTTTTGTTTCTTTGCTTCTACCTAAATGCTCAACTCAGAAAGCAAAGAGAACCAAGGTGTATGTTTTATGTCAGGGTAGAGAGGAAAGAGGACTTAGAAACATCCTACTGAGAACAAAAGGCTTCTATTGTGAGCACATCTTAATATTATTGTAATGGCTTCCGAGGATGAGATAAGGTAAGGAAAGGTAAGATGGAGTAAGATAAGATAAGAGTAAGTAGCAACATCAGTAAGTAATGCAGCCTTAAGAGCATAAAAGGTGAACACACTAAATGTTTTAGTCTGAAGAGAAACTGTAAATTTAGCCCTGGTTCTAAATGGGCTCAATGTTACTCTAATCAATGCTAAAGAAATTCAATAACTGACTCTGTAATCTCTAGAAAGACTTGTTCTTCAAAATGCTGCTTGAGGAAGCATGGGTTTGGAATCGTCAATTTTGCAGACACTATTAGGAAAGCGCTGCTCCTACTGGTAAGAAATGCACCAACTCCCACTTTGAGGTGGTACATTAATTCATCTAAATTCTCTGTCCTCTTAGTATATATCTCCTCTTAGTTGGGTTTAAAAGACTGGTGACAAGTTGTAAAAGTAAAATTATACCATTTAGTGTTTTCTTCTCCCTTCCCTGTTGAAAGAATATAAATGACAGGATAAAATGCATTTCTGATGCATATTGATATAATCACTTCTATTTTATTTATTACAATGCTCATTCTAGACCCAATAATTTAGAGGCAGGTTAGCTAGTCCAACACCTTCATTATACAGGTGAGGACACTGAGATCCAAAGAGAGGCATGATTTCCTGAAAGTTATATGATACAACCAGAATGGAACCCAGTTCCCAGGCCAGTGAGGGTTCTTTAAATTTACCATACTGCCTACTGTGTCTTTAGGTTGTTATTGTTAATGGTGAGAGTTTTGTCTTTGAAATGTTATATTCCACAGTTCTGCCCAGAATATTTAGGATGTGATTCTCTTTCATTCTATATAAACCACTTTTTCCATGAGAAAGAATTTGGATTTGCATGAGATTAGAATCAGGGAGTCACTTGCTGCAATTATTGGCCAAATTCCTCTTGTGACTAGAGCAACAGACTGGGTGTCTTGTGAACTTGATTCTAAATACAGATTTACACTACTACCAACCTTCCAATTTTAAGTCAAGACACTCAGGTTAAGAACCTTGCTGCACGTCAGAAGCCCACTAAGTCTCTAGGTAGGATGGGAGGAGAGTTAGGAAATGAGCAGGAAGCCAAGAAAGCCTCTGCAAACGATTTTTTTTTTCATGAACAAGGTTACCTTAATGCAAATATCCTTCTACTCTGTGTCTCTCATTTTGTGGCCCTCTTTTCCTGCCCACAACTGGAGTAAAGAGGGGTCTAGGGGAAGGAAAACAGCATGTTTAAAGAAAGAGGGAACCTGTCTCTTTCTTTTGCAATGAAAACACCTTGGACTGAAGTTGGTGATATTTACATTTCCATGTCTTGCTTCTGCCTCTCCTCTTCAGTTTTATAGCCTGTTTGGCTTCATAGAATGTGATTGTGGTTTTATGAATCCTAAAAAGAAATAAAGAAAAAGCAAAACCTACTCTGCATTTAACTGTAGAAAACTTGAAGACATGGTATTCATTCATCAACAGCTGATGAAATTATTAAGGGATTAGGAACAGATTCACCTGCAAAATATATTTCTACAGTTACACATAGTCAAAAAGAAAACCAGAAGATCATAGGAAGTGTAGCTGTTTAATTTAGAAAGTTAGCAGTGAGCATGGATCTTAATATTCTCAACTACATTTAAAGCAATCTGTTAAATGGGAAAGGAGCAGACCTCAGCTCTCAGTAAAGGGCATGAGGTCTGATATCAGAGAGGCATGGATTCTACTTCTGGCTCTTCCACTTAAAAGCTGCTGATCTTGGAAAGATTCCTTTGGCTCTCTAAGTCTGTTGCCTGATCTGTAAAATGGAGGTGAGGATGCTGATGATAACATTTCACAAATGTTACATTTTCAATTACACATGTAAAACCCTTTGTAAACTGTAATACACCATGAAATTGTTATTTACTCTTAATATAATCATTTTCTTTATCATTATTACATAATTCATGGTCCTTTTAGAAGGCTGACATTGCACACCTAGGTGGACTCCTACACATGCTGACAGCTAGAGAAGTCTGACAAATTGGTTTCTCATCCAGAAGTAACTCAGGTGTGGCTGCATCAGGGAACAGGGATGGAGACTTCTGGGTTTTAGAGAATTAGGAGTGTGACGTCCCAAGATCATAAGAGTTCAAAAGTTCCTTACTTTCAAGGTAATCAATTACAGGGGAAGGTGAACTAATACATACGGAGACTCCACAGTGGGCCCGAGTCAACACAAGTCGAAGAACTAGAGTTTTGATGTAACACTTCAGCTAACACTGCCGATGATCCTGGGCAAGTTCCTTAGGCTTTCTAGACTAGTATATTCATAGTTAAATGCAGATATTATTAACAACCTACGAAGCCTTATATTTTGGCTAAGGAGGCCAAGTATATGCCTGGCAAAATATTCACCTCACCAAGGGCCCCTTAATAAACACTTGTTGAATGAATGAAAGTCCTACCTCCAGGCAGAAATCCAGATGTGGAAAAGTCATGGTTTCCTTCTTTTCTCCTCTACTTTCTCTACAGACCAAGCTGATCAAAGAAAGGACTCTATCATCTCAGCTCATTAGTAACCATTAACATTCTCTTTACGACACTTTGTGTGAATTAGAGACAAACATTGATTTAGCATTAACTAGGTGCCAGGATATGTTCAATGCTTATGTCATTTGCCTCTTAAATCTTGGACACTACCCTCCACAACAAATATACATATTGATAAGGCATATTCACAAGTAGTGCAACCACAAAATTTTGAATTGTGAAGAAGTTAACTCTGGATAATGGCAAAGGAAATGTTAACTAATTCTATCATCTGTCCATTCTGTGTCAGATTTAATAGGTCAATTTCCCCTTCATCCTTTCCTGCTTCTTTGTGTGACTGGTAATTTTCTTTAGACATTGTGATTTTATTTTGTTGGTGCTGGATATTTTTGTATTCTTAAATATCTTCTTGAATTTTGTTTCAAGATACAGTTACTTGGAAACAGTTTTATCCTTTTTGGGTCTCACACGCAAGGTTTGTGAAGCAGGACCAGAACAGTAGTTAGGCTAATTATCCACTCCTGAGGTGAGAGTCCTTTTTATCTTCTGTCCAGTGCCTGGGAAAGCATTAGTTTTTTCAGCTTAATGGGAGCAGGCATCCTGTGCCAGCACTGGGCACTCACTTCTAATCCTTCCTGGGGTTCTCTCCCAGGCCTCAGGTAACTTCCTCACATGTGTGCACTGGTCAGTGTTTTGCTGAATATTTGAGAGAAAGCCCCTGCAGATATCCAGAGTTTTCTAAGCCACTTTGTCCTCTCTGGTCCTTCATCCTGTGAATTGCAGCCACCTCGGCCTTCCCAGACTCTTTGCACTGTTTCCTTACGCAGGGAGTCCACTGAATTCCACCTGGGTTCTCACTCCCTCTACCACAGAGGAAGAAAACTCTCTCCAGGCAGGAGGATAGGGGCAGCGGGAGAGCTCACCCCGTTTCTCAGGGATCACTTTTCTTCATTGCCTGATGCCAGTGTCTTGAAAAAAATTTTCACATACTTCATATGTTTTTTTGGTTCTTTCAGGTAGGAAGGTAAATCTAGTTCCTGTTCCTCCATCTCGGCCAGAAGCAGAAGTGCAAAGGAAGCTTTGAGGAATTGTCCTTTCTCCAGGCAGAAATCCAGATGTGGAAAAGTCATGGTTTCCTTCTTTTCTCCTCTACTTTCTCTACAGACCAAGCTGATCAAAGAAAGGACTCTATCATCTCAGCTCATTAGTAACCATTAACATTCTCTTTACGACACTTTGTGTGAATTAGAGACAAACATTGACTTAGCATTAACTAGGTGCCAGGATATGTTCAATGCTTATGTTATTTGCCTCTTAAATCTTGGGCACTACCCTCCACAACAAATATAGATATTGATACATCTAATTTCCAGATGAGAAAACTGAAACTTCCCACAACTCGTAGTGGTGGAGTGGAGATTCGAAGCTGTAAATGACTCCGAAGTGCACATTTTTGACACGGTGTCATGCTGCCTTCACGGATCAAGTTATATCCCTCATTAACATAGCTCCTGAGATGGGTGTTTATTATCTCTGTTTTACAGATTTAAAAAATTAAGGCTCAGAGAGATAAAGTGTTTGGCTACAGAATTCTGGTTGTGGTGGAACCCGGGTGTGTGTCCACAATCCATGTTGCTTTTAAGTCACCTGACTGCCCCTGACTGATGCTGAGGACACAGAACGCACCCACCCTTGGTTAAATATTATGTAAACTTGGGTCCTAAAGAAATTTTTAAATAAAATCTTTCTATTAAAATTGTAATGTCCTTTACAAAGAGTGGTGAAAATCAGTTTTATTAAGACTAGGAACCCACTATCCTTTTCTTGTCTTATTTGAGAGGATTACTTTAATTAGATTTCAATCCTAATTTCATCAAACATTTAAACAAAAAGGCTGCTTCCAAACTTGATGAACATCTATTTAGAGTCTGTTTCAATTATTCCTATAGTATTCATATCTATGTATGGAATATACAATAAGATCATGAAAAAATGTTTTCTGGCTTCATTCATGAATTTTTTTCTTTTAAAAAATGATGAATTCCAATCAATTTCCCCCTCTCTTTTTGAAGTGAATTTTTGTAAAGTTGGGAATTCATCTTTCAAGCCTATTTGTAAACTAGTTTTAGAATTATAACAGTAATGCATATATTCCTTGCAAAAACAAAATTCAATGGGAGACTATAAAGTGAAAATATGAAATGCCCTTTTCTCCTTACCCCTTTTAACCATTCTGCAAGGGTTATAACTGGTAACATTTTCTTTTGTATCCTTATTGAAATGTTTAATGTATAAACATGTTATAGATATAAAAACATATTCTTAATTTTTACAAATTGCAATCATTCTGGAAAGTATGTCTACATAGTATATCTGTACAATTTTTCACTTAATATATCTTACATAGCTTTTTGTGTCAGCTTATATTGATCTATTACATTCCTTTTATCATTCATATAAATTTTTACATTGTACATTCATGATATGTTTAAAAATAACATGACATATTTAACTAGTCTCTCCTATTGGAGGACATTTAGATTGTTTTCAATGATTTTCAAAGTAATGTAGCAATAAATTCATTGTGTAGATACATCCTAAGTCAAATATGTGTGCATTTTAAATTTTGTTAGATATTTCTAAATTGCCCTCCTGAAAGACTGCACAAATTTGCCATCCCATTGTCAGTGCTTCAGAATAGAACCAGTAAATATTTGCTTAATGTATGTGTGAATGAGCAACCATTTCCCCATGTTCTTGTCAACAATAGCATTGTTGAATTTTTGAAGTCTTTATCTGGTAGATGAAAAGTGGTACATTATTACTTTAATTTGCATTCCTGTAATTATGAGTGATGATGAACACTTATTTGCTGGCTGTTATATTTTGTTTTCTAAAAGTTGCCTATTTGTGTCCTTTGTCCATTTTATAATCAATGATTTATATAGTTCTTACTAATTTCATAAGTGCTGTTTATGAATTTATTAAACTGGCCCTTTTTCAGGCATGTATACTGGGCAAAATTTTTACCAATATGTCATTATATTTTAACTCCAATTTTTGGTATACAAGAATTTATTATGTTAATGTAATCAGACTATCAGCCTTTTCCTTTATAATTCTAGATGACTGATGCCATATTTATACTTTTACACATGGACTTTTTGTAGAGATGTTTTTCTAAAGCCTTTCTTTTTAATATTGCAAAGACCATGAAAATGATATAACAGCTATTTAATTATCCAAGTTAAATAAGAATGGACTTCATTGAACATATTTTCTTTTATCTGAAAGATGGAGGCCACATGAGACAGTAAATGCTGCTATTTCATCATATAAATAGGGAAAGTAAAGAATTGAAAAATCACTTGATCCAGGTAAGAGAAAGAGGAAGCTGGGTGGTAACTGACTTGCAGACCCACTTGCTAAAGGCATTAATGTGAAATGTGAAGGTAGAAAATATTTACAAACAGAAAAGAAATCAGAGGACTAAGTGAGGAATGGAAGAAGATAATCCAGCGGGGAAGGGAGGGATGGGAGACTTTAAAAGAAAGGTTCAAACACTGAGGAAGGCATTTAGTCACTCTTAAAAAAGATAGTGGCAGGTTCAGGAGAAGAGGGAAAGCCCCAGGCAAATCTCTCTCCCTTCCCTGTAGTTTCTAAGAGGCCCTTGCTCCTTATCTCTAGGGCTCAGCAGGACTGGAGATGAAAATCCACTCCAAATCTGCATTACCTGTCACCATTTCCAGCTATCACAACTCTCTCTTTTTAAATAAAGGAAGTCCTTTGTCTCATATGCCCCAGAAGGCCATCTTTAGGGTGGTAACCCTCAGACTGGATATTTATTTTGCCAATGTTTTTTTCTGGGTAATGAAAATCAGAGCACAGAAGAATGAATGACTAATATGGGCTCTTCAGAAGATGAAGAGCAATTTTAGTCTTCCTTTCATCCATATTCTTCTGGACCTCAGTGGACCCAATTTTCATTTGTAAAAGCAATCAACACAAATCAGCATTTTCATATGAAACATTTTTACAAAATATTCTTGGAATAGACTGTAACACAGAAAAAGCAAAGGCTAAGAAATTGACCAAATGATTTGTTCCATTCTTTAAGTTATAATTAATTTATCATTTTATCACTCTAAAGGAGGTTTTGTATTCCCCAATGTCATTCAATCATATATTTAAAGCAAAAAGTGATCTCACTACTTCTGAGTGTCAGAATCATCCTGCATATTTGAGGTTTGGCTAGACCTAGCATTAGTTTTGTTACAATAGCATAAGCTCTCTTTCAGAAATGAAAACAGTCTGTTCCTTCAATTCTTTCCCATCCTCCCCTGTCCCTTCATTGCTATTTTTTTTAAACTCTTGGTATTATATGCTATAAATATATCATTTTCTCCATTTCTCTGGGGCTCAGGACTTTTGAGTTTTTCAGTTGAGTTTTTCAACTTCATGTGATTTTTGAGATTCTATTTTACTCTTGTCCTCTCTGCACGTCCTGCTGTGTCTATTTCTTAGCTAGTGATACCTACAAAATATGACTAGTTTCAGAACTATTTCCAACTTCTTTGCTTTGTCTTGTACTTCTATTGTAGCACTAATTACTAGCAATATGATTAATGCACTACTTACTGGTGGCTTTGTTCCCTTTGTTTTTCTGATAATGCTAATTAATCCAATTTTGAAAAAAATGATTTGAGTTCTACTCACACATGTCGGATTGCAGGTGCTTTTGAATCACTTCCCAACCCCCAATCACATTGGTTTTAAATTAAAGCAAAGAGTAAGTGTAGACCAATTTTAGTGATGTGGCTGAAAATGGTCTTATCAAAATCATTCATCAGGGAATGCCTAGGACCAGTCATGGAAGAAATGGCTCTGGAGTGAGGAGGTTTCCATTCACTAAAAATGTTATTTTGCCCTTTATTCATTTCTTACTTTGTATGTATGTGTGTGTGTCTTTGAAGGGGTATTTACTTAGGTTTGGGTATGCCAAACTTTAAGTATTTCCATGTGGAAGCATGGTTGAGGCTGCCTGAGATACAGGCACCAATCAGATTTAAACCAGAGCCTGTCTAACTCCTCCTGTCAAAATGCCTGTCTTCCTTCTGTCCGCCAGTTTTCTCTAACCAGGCACTCAGGGGTTTAACATTGGGAGGCTTGGTTTTAAACCTGAAGTTGACACATGCTGCACAGTTTGGTTTGTGTTCCAAGCATTCGTTTTTGTTGACAGATCAATCATACTCAATGGTACTTCTCCATTAAATTTCTTTAGTCTCTTAGCACTTTCTAAGGGATCTGCTAAATTACACTATATATATATATAATATCACTATATATATATATATATATATATACATAATTACACTATATATATATATAAAAATATATATATATAAAAACCTTTGACCAATAGTTGGCTTTCCCAGACATGGAAGATGCAGTGATTTCTGTCCTAAGAAATATTTAAAAATCCATTCCATTTCTCCTCTTTAAAAAAAGTAAATAAACATCTTACAGGAGTACACTATGGGGGAATACATTCATAAATGACATATCCGATAAGGGGTTGATATCCAAATTATATAAAAAACTCACGCACCTCCACAAACAAAAAGCAAATAAGCCAAATAAAAAATGGGCAGAGGAGTTGAACAGACACTTCTCCAAAGAAGAAATTCAGATGACCAACAGGCACATGAAAAGATGCTCCACATCCCTAATCATCAGAGAAATGCAAATTAAAACCACAATGAGATATCACCTCACACCAGTTAGGATGACCAACATCCAAAAGACAAACACAACAAATGTCGGTGAGGATGTGGAGAAAGGGGAACCCTCCTACACTGCTGGTGGGAATGTAAATTAGTTCCACCATTGTGGAAAGCAGTATGGAGGTTCCTCAAAAAATAAAAATAGAAATACCATTTGACCCAGCAATTCCACTCCTAGGAATTTACCCTAAGAATGCAGCAGCCCAGTTTGAAAAAGACATATGCACCCCTATGTTTATCACAGCACTATTTACAATAGCCAAGAAATGGAAGCAACCTAAGTGTCCATCAGTAGATGAATCGATAAAGAAGATGTGGTACATATACACAATGGAATATTATTCAGCCATAAGAAGAAAACAAATCCTACCATTTGCAACTACATGATGGAGTTAGAGGGTATTATGCTCAGTGAAATAAGCCAGGCAGAGAAAGACAAGTATCAAATGATTTCACTCATCTGTGGAGCATAAGAACAAAGAAAAAACTGAAGGAACAAAACAGCAGCAGACTCACAGAACCCAAGAATAGACTAACAGTTACCAAAAGGGAAGGGATTGGAGAGGATGGGTGGGAAGAGAGGGATAAGGGGGAAAAAGGGACACCATGATTAGCATGTATAATGTAGGGGGGGACACAGGGAAGACAGTATAACACAGAGAAGACAAGTTGTGATTCTATAGCATCTTACTACACTGATGGACAGTGACTATAATGGGTTATATGGTGGAGACTTGATAATAGGGGGAGACTAGTAACCATAATGTTGTTCATGTAATTGTACATTAATGATAGCAAATAAAAAAATAAAATAAAAAATAAAAAAATAAAGGACTAATTCTCTATTTACTTTTTTATAGATAAGGGGAAAAAAGTCCACAACTGCAGAAACACTCCAGAAATAACTATATTATTATTTGTGCTTTTTAAATTCAATTTATAGTATTATATATTGTATATGCAATTTCAAAAAATTTTTAGCATTGTTAGAATGTTTATGATACCCTATATGGTATGGGAAAGATGACTGCTGATTTTCTCTTATATTAATCAGTTACCATGTACTACAACTCATTTTGAGCATGCATATTCTAATCTATAAATTGTGTTTCTTACAAAATGCCTCTGAGAACTGCAGTAGGATAGGTCACACCCCCTACCTTAGTTACATTTATTTCTTTTCCTAAATAAAGTGGCAGAGGAAAACTGTTTAAACTCTCATTCACTCAGCACAGGAAGGTTAAAAATGCACACACTGCAAATAGTTAAATATTTGTACTGAGGTTCAAGGTTGCACTTTTCATTTTTAAAATTAACTTTGAAATTGAATTCATTCAAAACAAGGCAGGAGACTTGGTGAAGTCCCCACCCCCTACAAAATTGGATTAAAGTGCTAATTGTTTTATTTGAAATATCACTTTTGACTAATTAATTCATTTTGCTCTTGACTGAATTGCTTGGAACCCCCAAAAGATCTTTAGGGAAAGAAAGAGAGAGCTGTGCGCCTTGACCTACCCTCAGTCCCAATCACATCTTTATTTACTATATTAAAACAGGAAGCTCTGCCATAAAACAAAAGGTGGGAAAATTATGTAGGTTGAGGGAATAGTTTCCCCTTATGAAAAGCAGACTAATAGATTTTCTTTTTTTAATAAGATGACATTTATGTTTTTGGATGGCTCTAAAGAAATAGCGATCACTCTAATCTAGACTTTAAATTCATTTTCCAATAGTCTTTGTTTCATGTTTGGTGAATTATGTTGACAGATTCCATGCTGCTCAATTGTCACCAAATAAATTCAACTGTTTATGGTATAACAGTTTGAAGTTGTACAACAGAAGTATTGTTTTTGGTTTGTTTTAAAGTCAACTAGAAGATTGAATGGCTCCAGATGAAATACCCCAGTTTTTGCTATTTTCAACCTGTTTTTTCCAACTTGTTAGGCTGGAGCAGCTTTTCTTGCTTTTCTTACTTTAACTGAAAGTTATAATATAGGACTGTTTTAATATTTGTTCTCTATTTTGCATGAAGTCCTTTTAACTGACTTTCAAAAGTGGATAAATACAACAGGTGTTACACTTTTTTTCTAAGGTATAAGTGAAATTCTGTTAGGCTACTAAAATGCCCTTAAAGCATTTAAAAATCTCAGATGCTATCATACCAGGGGTCAGAGTATTTGGAAAAATATTTTGTGAACATTTGTGAGTATTTCTTTTTCACAGCTCATTTTAATTTTCATAATCTTTTATCAGGTATCTGATTCTCATTGTAGTTCCTGACCCCATTTAACACATTACGTGTGCTTCATGAAAGAACTCTTTGTTTTAAGTTCTAGTATTTCTAGGTATAATTGCTTGTTTTCCTATTTCTATAATTTGTATATGATGACTAATAGCAACAAACGTGTCATCTGAGAATTAAATGTATTTACCCTGAGTTCTGTAATGGCCTTTTGGTTACCTAGGGCAACATAACTGAGCAGTTGGGCAATCACTCCCTGTAGCATGAGTTCAGTACTATTTGTATCACACATACAAGGAAATGATATATTAAATAAGTGAGAGCTACTGTTTATTGAGCACTAGCCATATGCCTGGCACTCTGCCAAGGGCTATACAAATGCCATTTCATTTCATCTGTGCATCAACCCTCTGAGGGAGGTATTATTGGCATTCTTACTTTACCTATGGGAAAACTGAGGCTCAGTGATGTTAATACAAGGTTACAATTTTTGTTAGATACTAAAGCACCTGAGAACTGATTCTTCACTATTTAATTCTGGAGTAAGGACACTATCCATTCTGGGATTCAAAAGTTATTTTGGTTAGGAAGCAATTATTTTATTACCAGTTAAAAGGAGAAATGTTCAAAGGGCTTGTCTTGGAATCTCTCTTAAGTATACTTAGAGCAATTTCCAGAAGACAAAAGGATAAACAATTTAGATCGTCTATAGTTTGACTACAGGACCCTAGGACAGTCAATTAAAAGCAAAGGGAAAGAAGGAAGGAAGGAAAAAAGGAAGAAAGGAAGGGGAGAAAGAAAGAAATGAAGGGAGAAAAGAAGCAAGAAAGGAAAAGAAAGAAAAGAAATCTGTCGATTAACAGCTGGATCAAATTCACTTTTTTCAACTGCCTGAAGTGGCCCTGTATAGAGACCCTGAAATGGCTTAGGCACTTTAGCAGCAATGCAGAATCTTAGATCTTAATATATTCTGTTGTTCCAAAGCCAGAACCATTTAAAACCTTTTTTCTGGGAAGTCAAAACAAATGTAGTGGAATAATCCAAACATTCTTGTCTAAATTGTACTATCTATCCAGCTGACTATATTTTAAAAGATTTTGTTATTTTTATTTTCATATTATAGGTAGTCAGATTTGGTTCATATGTTTTAAATACAGAAAACAGACACGTACCTATTCAAGCATGTACACACATATGTACACATAGAAAAGTGCTTCATAAATTTCACCCATTATTTGATTTAAAATAATTATAACCTTACCACAAAGCAAGCACCTTTATTGAAAATAGTATATGTGAGAAAATAGGAATGATATTAGCAATACTCTTTCTATAGCCAATTATTCCATTTTCTTACATGCTTAGTCTCCATAAAATAGCTTATATTCAAGAATATTTCCATAAATGTTTTCTACTTTCATTATATACAGTATTTATTATTCTAAGAAATGGAAATTGTTATGTAAAAGTTAGCCTCCTTTTTTTAAGATCATCTTTGCTGGTGCAGAAAATATACTTATAAAATAGTGGTCAACCTTTCCTGTTCATAATCACTAATATCATTAGAAACAATAAGAAACTGCAACTTAAATATGATTTATTAAAATACTGTATACATATTAACTTTCATTATTCTTTTTAGGTAACAATACAGTATAAAGTGCGGATAATGTTTATGTATTATCTGTAATTTTTAAAAGAAAATTGGTTTTCCTCTGCATTTATTCATCTAGTTACCACATTTTGGGGATACTTTCCCTTTCCTAAGTGAAAGTGAGTGTTTGGGATATACAAAATACCTTTCATCCAGATGTAGTAAAATTCAGAGGATGAATCAGTCACTAAAAGAAAGGAAAATACAATTGATTTTTAATTATTCAGTCTATGCATATTTCCCATTAAAGCTGGAATTGGGAGTTGACTGTGTTTGCCTACATAATCTTACCTTTCTCCTACATTGAGGATTTTTGTACATGTAAAAAAGTTTGCTGCCATCTGCCTGATTACAATGCCTTCACAAAAATTTATACTTGTTGAATATTTATAAAAAGAATTTATAAACCTGGATGATATTTATCAAATTTATGGTAAGGCAAAAAAAGTAGGGTTTGAAATTACACATGCAATATGGTTACAATCATGTAAAAGAAAAATAGGAAAAATATTAGACGGTAATGCAGAATATTAAGAGTGATTATCTTGGGTGATGGAGTGATGAGTAATTTTTCTTCTCTTTTTTTCTGTATTCTCTGAATTTTGTATATACTAAGTATATATTATTTTCATAATACAAAAAACTTCATGCAAAATGAACACTGAGTTTGAGTCATATTTTCAAGTAATTTCAAAATCATTTTTCCATTTCACTGTAGTTATTTTTCATGTAGACTTGAAAATTCTGAGTCTGTGCCAATAAGGAAAGCTGACCCCTAGTTGGTAGGTGTGCTGATGAGAAGGATGATCTGGATACCAAATAATTGATGAATAGGGATGAAAAAAAAAAAGAGGGGTAATGGTTAGAATAACTAGCTAATAGGAATAATGGGACACTGATTATTCTAATATGGGGTATTTTTGACTGATTCTAGTTTAGACCCCACTGAGCAATTGGTACCAATTACTGATTGGTTTACAAGCCTTCTCCCCATATTCTACCAAGTGAAAATACATTTTCCCTCTAAAACAAGAGTCTTAAAGAATGGGTTCAAAGAGTAAAATAAGAACAATGGTGATTAAACTACTTGACTATGTTTTATTGTTCTGTCAATAGCTATGGGAAAACACACACTGCAGAAAAAGAGAATTACCGACTATGACCCTCAGCAACTTAATTTTTCTTATCAGTAAAATGAGGATAACAACATGTATTTTACAAAGTAAACTACCTTGACAAGTGGCCTCCAAAATCAGGAATGCTGATCCTAGCAGGTAAAAGAAAACAGCACCAGTGCACTTTTATTACATGTATGTGTGCATGTATGTTATACATTATAATTTCATATACAGATGTATTTATTTATATACTACTCTGTTGATTTCTATTTGATGCATAGATTGACCCTGAGGTCATAGTTTGTCCCACGTGTCAGATCCGAAAGTCTCACATGTAGGAGGGACCACAACCCAGGGGGCTGACGGGCACCCTCACCTGTTAGGTTGTTTGCATCATATTGGAAAGCATGACAGTTTTACATGCTCAGCTAAAGGGAACTGTGTGGATCTAATTTTAACTATAGTGTCCCTTACAACATAGATATCTTTAAAAGATGCCTACAATGAAACCCATATTGAAATGAATATTATTAATGTGAATATAAATGAACAAAAAATGGCAAAGCTGACCCTTCTCCCTCCCCTAATACGAGCTCATTGATGGCCACTTTGAATTAAGAACAGTGACAAGCTAAGAACATTAAGCTTTGACATCATTAATAACAAACAAAAAACTAAGGTGAACTTAGAACTCATAAACCAAGTATTTGACTCATAAACCAAGAAGTCAGGACTTTCATAGAACATGAAACATGTTCAATTATGTTGTTCTCATTAAAATATTATTTGTTACATTTTTATTGAGAGCAAAACACTATTGTGCCTTAAGAACTGAAGTAATGATTTAAAACAATGTTTGTTTCATATTCAGCTGTTTATTTTTAAATTCCTGTTTTGTGCACATTTCACAATATATGTAATATGGTAATGGTGCAGTACATGTGTATAATAAATTAGTGAGATGCATATTCTGATAGTACACATTCCAAATTATGATTCTCTTGGAATTTATGATCAAAAACACTTGGCAATTGCTTGTTTCAAGGATTAGATATAAAAATATGTATGAAGTCCCAGCACTTGTCACCAGTGATTGTCAATCCTGTATACTAAGGGGCTTCTACTGAGATGACTGTCAGTGGGGACTAAAATATATTTGTAATTCATTTCAGTTTATGCCAGGTCTTTGTGAACAGCCCCATTCCTGATGAGGTATTTCTATCACAACCCAGGGCACCTGAGGAGTTACCAGTGACCTGTGGGCTAACCTTGCTTACTGTCCTTATAAAGAGACAGGAAGTTCAGTAACTTCACGGCCTTGATGCTAGTGACCATCCATTTCTGACTTCTCAACATACTTATCCAGAGAAGTGATAGCAATCTCAATTTCAGGATCTGAAGAGATAGCTAATATAAAGTTAAAATATAATATAACTGTGTTTAGATAAGCCAATAAGATCTAACATAAAGAAATTTAGAGATGATATAGTTTAAGTGTATATAGCAATCTGAGCAAAATGTTTTTTCTGAGAATAAATTAAAAGTGTTATTTACCCACCCCACATCTCAGACTGAGTAATAACTTAGAAAAAAAATTTTTTATCCTCCATTTTCGGATGGTCGGTATCAATACAGGGCCAGAGAAGTTAGTATAGTATTTGCATTTGACAGAAGGTCTTCCATAGCTTTCTCACACAGCCCTTTCATTCAAGGTACTGCTACTTTGAGGAACACAGATTGTAGTAAGCTTTGGGGCTGGGACACGGGTGTGGCTAAAGAATATTCAGACATATTTCAGCTCAATTCTTGAAATGTTATTGGATTTAAATTTTTTGTGTTTGTTAGGCATTCAAATTTGTAACCTATTAAGAAAATCAGCAACCCTTTTCCTTTTTTCCCTACCCCCTTTGTATTTTTTCCTCAATCTATGTACATTTAAAAGAAAGTTAATAAACAACAACAAAAATATAAAAGTACCTGTTGTAAAATTATTTTGAACCTTCCTTTATTCCTCAGGGATCAAATTATAGATGGGAGTGCAGAGAAACCTAGTGACTGTGACCTTCATCGTTTCTTGCCTTCCATCTGGGACTCTCCTCTCTGTCTATTGGAAACTTCGAGAAAGTAAATTCTTCAACCCATACATAGCTGACTCATTCAAATCCCATGTGCATATTCAGCTGTGCAACTACAAGAGGACTCACTTTTGCTGGTTGTTTGGGGGCAAGCAGACATAATTATCAGTAAAATCATTGACAGTGCTATTTAAAACAAAGAGCTGAAGAGGTGGGAACTAAAACAAAGCATTGGTGTCGAGATTTGGAAGGATTTCTTCACTCAGCTTTTTGAGAAGTGTGTATTCAGAATCATAATTCCCTGCCGCTTCTGAACAGAGCACAGGGAAGGGGCAGCCCCCTCACGGTGCAGACGCCTGCGCCGCCCTGGGACTCAAGTCAGCCCTGCTGCTTTTCCAGTCCTGATTCCCTGGCCCTGTGAGAACATCCAGCCATTTAAGGGAGTGTCACTCAAGCTTATCCTTTTAATCGGAGCCCTTAGAAGAAATGCCAGTTTGTTTTTGGAGACAGTTAATCTGACGGAAGTAAATTCAAGTTTTGGCAAAGATCTGTGGTAAGATAGAGTGAAAAGCTGCCAAACAGTATTATTAGAAGAAGAAAAAACGGCACGACCTCCCCAAGTCAGATGCCAAGCACACCTACATCACTTTCAAACAAGATGTAGAAAAATAAGATATTTTTAGATGTTTTAAGCCTTAGTGCTATTTTGCCCCAAGGACGGTTTTATTACCGCAAAAAGAGCTTGTAATCACTTTTCCATGAGGTTCTTGTAATTGAATATGAAACGAGCTTTTAAAAAAACTATATCTCAAAACGAACCTAAAGTGGTATTCCGCTGCCTCGCCCCCTGACCCGAGTCTCCGTCGGCTCTCCCATTGCTTCATTGCAAGGCCCCTTCATGCGGCTCGCCACACTTCGTCCAACTTTGCAGATGCACCTCCAAACCTGGGTTCCCCAAGCGCCACGGTACGGGTTGAATTGTTGTTACCACTGCCGAGCTGATAGCTAAACTGAGACCCAGAACGAACTTGCGGTTTCTGGGCGCAGAGCTGAGGTGCAAACGGAAGCCTCCGTTGACAGGGTTACTGTGGTCTGGCTTTTGGAGATGCCTTGGCCATACGTCCCCTTCTTACAGATGAGAAGATTGAGGTTCAGGCTGGCTGCATGGGCCCTACAAGCAATTAAACAGTAAGTATAGAGCATGGGATAGAGCCCAGGTCTAGCCCCAGCTTTTTCCAATTCACCACTCAGGGCTTTTCTTATTTATATAGAAAAATTGGAGTGCTAGTCCAAGCAACATAGAGCCGTTCCTTTTCCTCCTCATCCAGTTCTTTACCTACTGACAGATTACAGGAGTCCTCTTATGCCATGGTGTGATCTGTGATCCATCACCCCCTGGAATACTAAGGAGAGGGATTCCTAAATACCCTATCACAGAGTTTACTCCAGATCCTGGGATGAGGGTGGGGAAGGAAATTCTCAATAACACCCCCTCCCCAACCCAGACAGAATGGGAGTACAGGCAATTGGATTTGTTTATTCCCACATCACAAAGGAATCCACCACACGGAGCTAGGTGTACTCAAAACAGCTCCTCCTGTTTGCAGGAACTATCACTGGAACCATCTGAAAGTATCCAGTCAACCATTTTTGACCTACAAAAACAGCAAACTCATATAGTTCAACCTGATTTTATTGAGCAGCAACTATGTGCCAGGAACTCTGCCAAGTGCCCATGAGGGTATCAGCCCTTCAAACAGTCTGCAAGCTTAATGTTTCCATTCCTCCCATACACATAAAACAATGGGACGTCCAAGAGGGGATGTGATTTACCTGAGGCAGAGCTGGAGAGAGAGGGCAGCAGGATCTGGCCAACCTGATCGCACTCCATTATCGCGTTCTTTCACGGTGTCTCCAGCGGGGGAACAAGAGAGCGTTCTCGCTGTGCACCTCTCCCGGTCTCTCTGCCTCCCCGTGGCCCTCTCCCACTCTGGGCCCCAGGTCCTCATGGTGTGAAGGACTCTGGCCCAGAGCCCATGACCGCCCTCTCTCTAACGCCTGTGCCACCCCTCAGGCCAGCCCTGGAGCCCCTCCACCTTCAGCCCCTTTGTTTCCCGGTGTTTACCTTTTCAGCCCTCTGATCCTGCCTGGCTCCTTGGTCCCCATCCCCGCAGTTCCCTGCCACACCCCAGGCATCACTCCTTCCCAGGAGGTGTTTCAAAGTGCCCCTCCACCCATCCCCACCAGTCAATGCAGTGCTGGGGCTCCGGGAGGGGTTGGGGCTCGAGGACCCTGCCAGTCAAAGCCCTGGCCCCAGCAAGACAGGAGGGCCTGGTCCCAGAGTTTCTGACCTAGGGTTACTGAGGAGCATTCAGGAGACTTATGAACTTAAATGGAAACAACAACATTTTAATTTTCACTAACTTTTAACTGGAATTTAACAGTTTAGGGCTGGGGGAAGGGAGGCAATAGGTGAAGGAAATAAAGAGGTAGAAATTTATTATAAAACAAATTAGTCACAGGGGAGAAAAGTGTACCATAGGGAATATAGTCAATAGTATTGTATTAACTGTCTATGGTGACAGAGGCTAACTACACTTACAGTGACCATTTCATAATGTATATAATTGTCAAATCACTGTTATACACATGAAACTATATATAAGATTGCATGTCAATTATACTTCCATAAAAATTAATTACTTAGTTAATTAATTTAATTGAAGCAATTTTCTGGGAATGGGTCCATGGGCTTCATCAGATGGCCAAAGGGGTCAGTGGCACACAAATAGTTAAGAGCCCCTAGCCCAGTGATTAAGAGGGCAGTCTGTTACTATTGTATCTAAATTCTGATTACCACCCTTACCAGCTGAGGACCAGCAAATACTTCTTCATTTTTCTAAGCTTCGGTTTCCCCAGTCTCTAAATGTGGGATGAGAACCTACCTCATAGGTTTGTTGTGAGGATCACATGAGATAGATAATCCATGTAACACATGCACAGCACCATGCCCAGCTCGGAGTAAGGGCGCAATAATGCTAACCCGCATCCTCATGAGCAGGCCTTCCCTTCCCTGTGGTGTCATCCACCTCACATGGCCTCCATTATTCAAAGGTGGCCCAGAGGAGTGTTTGTGATCTGTGTCCACCCCTAGTATCCAGTACTTGCAGGGGCCATCCAGGTACCCACAGGCCTCCTAGAGTATTTTCCTCCCAGGAGCAAGGGGTGCATCACTTGCTCCCACCCAAGCCATCGGTCATGAGTAAACAAGGACTGACTGATTCCACAGGGGTTATGGCTTTATCCAAACAGGGAGTTTTTACTTGTGATCCTGGAGTCAGATTTCATTTCTCCCGACGGTCAACATCATGTCCTAGTTCGGTCACTAGCTTGGCAAGTCCTTTAGCCTCTCTGCACCCTGTGGAAGCAGTCGGGTAATCTTGGCCCTGAACTCCTTACCTGGTTGTTGTGCAGCACAAATGAGAGAAGAGTCTGAAGGCCCTTTGAAAAAGGTGATGTATTTTCTCTTCTGCTTTTCCCACCATATTTCCCACCTGATTTCAATGGCACCTCCTCCAGTAGTCCACCCTGCTTGTGCCATCTGGAAGATGTAACTACTTTTCATTTTCTCCTATTGTCCCTCCATCCATAGCAGCCTTCCAGCTCTCTTCACCTCCTACTGTACAGCTTTGCATCTTACCTTCCCTGCCAAGTAAGGGTGATGAAGATATATCTGATTTTACTTTGTATAAATAAAGCTTATTGTAGTATAGGCTCCTACCTAAAATACTAAAAACTCTTTAAAAAGAAACATTTTTCAAGATGTTGAAGATAATTCCTGCCCTAGAAGGCACTGATGGGGAAATAATTAAATAAACACATGGACAGCTCAAGTATAAAAGCGTTATCCAAATGCTATACTCTGAACTCTGAAGAAAGATCAAGCAGTGAACTCTGAGCTTGACGTAGGGTATGATGGATCAGTGAAGGCTTCCTGGAGAAGGTGTGTCTTGCCAAGCCATCAGCCAATGCCAGGGCTGATGACCTGAATGAAGCAGGAGGAGTGGGTCGAGTCCTAAGCATGGAGAAGGACACAGAGGGAGGATAGGGAGTGGGAGTTTGGGTGGACTCTCCCCTCATTCCTCCAGTTCCTCTCTCCATCAGCAAACCTGTACTGAAGACCTGCTCTGTGCCAGACATAGTGCTTGGCACCAGCTAAATACAGATGCTAGAGGCTGACAAATGTACCATGAGAATTATTACCATAGTTAAGGGTGTAGTTGTGTTTCTAACCCATAGCAAGGACATCACTAATGTGAAAATGCTGGCTTACCAAAGCCTGGCAAATGCCATTTTTTTTTTTGGTGAGGATACAATCTTCCTGAGCAGACCATGTATCTGTGTCACCCATAGATGGTCACATGTCGCATTGTCAGACCTTTCATCTCTTGGTGACTCATAGGACACAGGGAGATTATGGAGATTAAAGGTCACTGCAGCTATTAGCCTTGGACACAGCACCTGTGGCAGGCAGTTTAAGAGGTTTCTCCACAGAAGGAGAGGGTCTTCCTTATAAACCCTTTCTTTTGGTCTTTAATTACCCATTTTTGTAACCTAAAGTTTTATGTTCCAACTGTTTGAACTATGTATCAGACATTTTCTGTTTATTACCTTATTTAAAGAGAAAAAAAAATGAGTGAGAATGTTTGATATCTTGTTCTGGATAATGGTTACATGAGTGTATACACATTTCTTAATTCATCAAGCTGTACACTAAGATTTGTGCAAAATTTTATTGTATGTACCTCAGTATAAAAATAAATAAAGTGTTCAGTGACCCCATGAATATTTTTGCCCACATTTTACCACTGAAGGAATAAAACAGAGAAGTTAATAACCTTCTCATAGTCATAGTTTGTAAGTGGTGAAGCCAGGTTTAGGTTGTGTGATACAATGAGTCATAAGAAATACATGTTTGGTCCTTCATATGACCATATATATTATTTCTCAGGTATTTCTGGTCTTCAACCACAGTGCCTGGAAACACTGCTGAGTCTCAAAGGTGAAGTGTGGGTGTTCTGTCATCTTAATGAGAGACTTCTGGACCCCCACCCAAGGGCAGGGGCTGGCGGTTGAATCAGCCAATGGCCCATAATTTAGTCAATCATGACTATACAATGAAGCCCTCACAAAAACCCCTGAGAAGAGCTTATTGCTCTCTTGGATCCTGCTTCTCAGCCAGAGAGAGCTTCCACACTTAGGGAACCAGAATGCCTCTACATGCCACCAAACCAGGCCCCCAAGCTCCATGAGGATAGAAACTCCTTTATCGGAACCTTGCCTTATGCATCTCTTCATCTGGCTGTTAACTTATATTCTTTACAGTATCCTTTATTAAACTGGTAAATTAAGTGTTTTCCTGAGTTCTGTGAGTTGTTCTAGCAAATTAATTGAACCTAAGGGGGAGGTGGTGGGAACCTCCAATCTGTAGCCAGTAGGTCAGAAGCACAGGAAACTGCCTGGGGCTTGCAACTGGCATCTGGAGTAGGGGGTAGTGGGCAGACTTGCAGGATGGAGTGCTTAGCCTGAGGAATCTGGTGATATATTTGGGCAGATAGCATGAGAACTGAGTTGAGTTCTCCAACACCCTGCTGGTGTTTGAGACTTGCTTGGTGTTAGTATGTGTGGGAAGAGCCCCTCCCACCTACTTAGACACATTGGAATTGGGTTCGGGAACCCAGATGGAGTCATACTACTATTACTGCTGTGTATAATATTGTCATTATTATATATATAAATAGGAAAAGAACACACTCTCACAGGCTGCAAAGTGAGTAATCTTTGCTTTTTTTTTTAAACCATGCTCACAGATTGGAAAATTAATATTGTTAAATGTCCACACTACCCAAAGTAGTCCACAGATTCAGTGCAATCCCTATCAAAATTCCAAAGACATTTATCACAGAAATAGAACAAATAATCCTAAAATTTGTGTGGATCACAGAATACCCCAAAATAACCAAAACAATCTTGAGAAAGAAGAGCAAAGCTAGGGGTATCATACTTCTGAGTTTAAAACTATATTACAGAGCTATTATAATCAAAATAGTATGGTACTGGCCCAAAACCATTCATACAAATCAATAGAACAGAATAGAGAGCCCAGAAATAAACCCACATATATATATGGTCAATTAATTTACAAAAAAGGTGGTAAGAATATCCAATGGGGAAAAGACAGTCTCTTCAATAAACGGTGTTGGGAAAACTGGACAGCCCATGCAAAAGAATGAAACTGGACCACTTTTTACACCATACACAAAACTAACTCCAAATGGATCAAAGGCCTATAAGTAAGATGTGACACCATAAAACTCCTAGAAGAAAACAATGGCAGTAACTCTTTGACATCAGTTTTAACAACACTTGTTTGGACTTGTCTCCTTAGACAGGAAAAGAAAAGCAAAAATAAATAGATGGGACTACATCAAACTAAAATGCTTTTGCACAGTGAAGGAAATCATCAACAACACAAAAGACAATCTACTGAATGGGAGAATATTCACAAACGATATATCTCATAGGGGGTTAACACCCAAAATATATAAAGAATTCATACAACTCAATAGCAAAAAATCAAACAGTCCAATTAAAAAATGGCAGAGTACCTGAGTAGATGTTTTTTCAAAGAAGACATACAGATAGTCAAT
The DNA here is from genome assembly GCF_030020395.1 of Manis pentadactyla. NCBI lineage: Eukaryota > Metazoa > Chordata > Mammalia > Pholidota > Manidae > Manis > Manis pentadactyla. The sequence goes on from NC_080019.1 coordinate 112,492,382, forward strand.
AGGTACATGGAAAGATACTCAACACTACTAACCATCATAGAAATGCAAATCAGAACCACAATAAGATATCACCTCACCTGTCAGAATGGCCATTATCAAAAGACAAGAATTAACAAGTGTTGATGAGGATGTAGAGGAAAGGGAATCCACGTGCATTATTGGTAGGAATGTAAATTAGTACAGTCACTAGGGAAAACAGTACAGACGTTCTTCAAAAGACTAAAAATAAAAATACCATATGATCCAACAATTCCACTTCAAGGTATTTATTTAAAGAAAACAAAACCTAATTTGAAAAGACATATGCATCCCTATGTTCTTCACAGAATGATTTACAGTAGCCAAGATATGGAAGAAATCTAAATGTTCAGTAGATGAATGGATAAAGAAGAGGTGGTATATATGCACAATGGAATATTATTCAGCCATAATAAATGAAATATTGCTGTTTGGAACAACAATGGATGGACCTAGAGGGTATTATGCTCAGTTAGAATAAGTCAGCGAGAAAGACAAATCATGCTTCATTTCACTTATATGTGGAGTCTAAGGAGCAAAATATATGAATAAACAAAAGAAACACTCAAAGATACAGAGAACAAACTGATAGTTGCCAGAGAGAAAGGGATTAGGAATGGATGAAATAGGTGAAGGGAATTAGGACATACAATCCTCCAGTTATAAATAAGATATGGATGTAATGTACAGCATAGGGAATATAGTCAATAATATCATAACAACTTTGTATAGTGACAGATGGTAACTAGCCTTATTGTGGTGACCATTTCATAATGTGTATATATGTTGAATCACTATGTTGTACACCTCAAATTACTACAACATTGTATTCCAGTATTCCTCAATAAGAAAGTAAAGCACATGGTAATATAACCATGGTTTTTCACATTACATGCCTTTCAGTGAACTTTCTGGGCACATAGCAGTAGATTGGGGCACAATTGATGTGTACATCCTTGTCACACCCAGAGAAAAGGCAAAACTGAAGAAGAAAAATGCTGATCAAGTCTGTGCTAGGAAACGTTACATGAACCTACTGTTTTAGAACATATTCTTTAGAATTCAAAAGGACTAATAATAAATATGATGTGGACATTATTTTTGGTGAGCAATTAGAATAGCATTATCTTGATAGAATTGAATTCCCATTATTGGAAGTAGGAAGAGTACTTCAGAATTTGGCACATCTTCACTTTTATGTTTGAAGTAGGCATGGAAACAATGTTCTCCTAAAAACTTCAAAAGCCCACTTATTGTTGGAAATTCGCTCATGGATATATGCAGTTATTCTCTGGCACTTCTTTGTAGAATGCTTTACATCCAGTTTCAGAGCATCAGCTCACTCGCACATTTCGGAAGTTCATGTGAGTCAGCGCAGAGCCGTTTGAGGCCCGCAGGACTGGTGGCTTGCCTCACGGGTCACAGACTTGCCTATGTCACTTTTCATAAGAATTTGTTTGTTGAGTGGCATATATACGTGTGTGTAAGGCTGTCGTGGATACAGGTCTGTCTGTGCATACATGTGCATCTATTCATACAATTTTCCATTCATGTGTACACGTCCTGTGGAATTGCCTTCAAAATGTACATTGTTTCATTCATTGAACAAATACTACCTGGCTTACCCCATGGGCATTTCTTTCAAACAACTGAATGGACTCAACCCAGATTCAGTCTAATAAAAGAACAGAAGCCAGAGAAAAATGAAATGCTAAATACCTAACTGAAAAGTGCTACTGGTTAGTCTGTGGCAAATGAGTGGTCAAGCTTATAGAAAGAAAAATGATAGTACCAGTGGCCTCATACAAGAGGCCATGTCTTTAGCTGCCAGAAATAAATGCTATCTGATGAAATCTCACCTTGTGTCAGACACTCTGTAGGCAGTATCTCGGGTCACATCCCTATTCCTGAAATGAGAAAACAGACATTAAGGGACTGACTGGAGAATATACAGCAGCAAAGGGAAGAGGCAGATCCCTACCCAGTTCTGCAGGCTGCCGTCCTCACTCTCCTCCAACCCCCACTGCTTCTCTTCTTTACTCCCCTGTGCTCCTCAGGGCAAAGACGAGGCTTTCCTGCAATGGAACAAACCCAGGCTCTCTGCCAGTGGGGCCCTCCTGCTTTCTGTGGTCCCCGCAAGGCACCAACCAAAGTGAGACAGGACTCAAGCTCACCTGCCACTGGATGGAGCAGGGTGGGCAGGTGGGAGGGTGTTAATGAGAGGTGGGGATTTCAGACTGGGACTAAGCTGGTCTCCAAGGGACTGGCCCCGTCTCTCAGGGCCTGTACTCCGTGCAGACAAGCTTGGTGGGTACAGGCACTGCTCTGCCTTGGGCCCTCCAAAACCACATTTCTCCATCCCAGAAGAGACTCAGCACAAAGTAAAAGAAAACATAGGATCATTCATAGGACCTCTGGGGTTCTGATGGTAGACAAGAAGCCTGTACACCAAAGATGGCTCCCCTATACCCCATATGCACATACCACCTAGGTAGCGTGTGCTTTGTGGTATGGTGAATGCTGATGTACACACACGTGCCCTATGCATATTTTAGAGATATGAGTGGTTGGCATAAATAAAGAACTGTTTATTTATAAAGCAGCACTCTACTGGTAAATTTTCAGTGTTAAGAATCGGCTTTAGGAGTAGAATTTACTATTTCTGTTATTAAAATCAGATACATGTGAATTTTTCATTGCTCCAATACTCACTTAAGTGCCCTAATTTCATTTTTACCAAGCATACACCCCTTATTATTATTTTGCCTTTTTTAAAGGAGGGGGAGTTGATTTTTTTTTTTTGAGAGAAATATGTCCTTCATATTAAATGGCTATGGTTTGATGTCCTGTGACCTTGGAACATTTAAAGCTCAGTAATCTAATATAGCACTTCAGGTCATAAGGTGAGAACGTTTAAGCATTTGCTTCGGGTGCTTAGCCATGAAGTGGTAGGACCTCCCCACCACCACATACTGGCTGGGCACTGGGCAGAACAATGGCCATGAAGGGAGCGCCAGGAAGTAGAGTCTTTTCCTCTCCCTCCACCTCCTCCTTCCCCTTTTCCCTTCCTCTTCCTCCCCCTCCTCATCCTTATTCTTACTCACCAAGTAAAGCAAAGCACTAGGCTTCTTTTTTATAATAACATTTTTACGTTGAAATAGCTTCCGATTAACAGACACATCGTGAAAACAGTCTCAAGGACTCCCGTATACCCTCCACCTGGTTTCTCCTGTCAGGAACGTCTTCCATTTGCCTGGTACAGTCGTCACAATGAATGAGCCGATATTCACATATTATTATGAACTAAAATCCACCCTTTATTGAGATTTCTGTAGTTTCTGCCATAGTTTTGCCCTTTTTCTCTTCCAGGATCTCTGGACATTTCTCAGACTTCCTTGTATGTGAAGACCTTGACAGTTTGAGGATAACAGATATTTTGTAATTATCCATCAAATGATATTGGGTTGATGTTTTCTCATAATTAGACTACGGTGATGGGTTTAGGGGAGGAAGAACACAGAGGTAAAGTGACACTATCTTCACATAATGAGTCTTCTTTTTTAACATAAATAAAACACCAGGCACACAGCAGACACTTGTGAAGGACAAATTCTTCCTCTCCCTCTACCCTCAGGCCTGTTTAGCAATCAGAAAACAACCTGTGTATGAAACATCTTCCCCATGTCCCAGTTCCTCTCTTCTAGGAAATGTGTGATCCAGTAGGAAAGCTGGCATAAGAATTAAGTGGAAATTCAGGGTTTTTGCTGATCATAGTCATGCGCAGGAGAAAACTGTCCATCTGGGACCTCTTGCACCCTGTCCTGTGTGCCAGAAAGGTGATCTCTCTGGCCTGTCTAATGAACAGATTATTTGCTACCTAGACTCTTATAGGGTTTGCTCAGTGGGGCACCAGCAGGAATTCAGTGGGCAGGAAGAGTAACCTTGTATATTGTCCCTTTATTTACTCATTTTGAGTCACTGTATTTCTTGCCAGGATCTTGACTAGATATATAAATTAGTATATATGTATGTATTCTATACAAATTTAATACAGAAAAGAGTCAAAAGGGCTTCTGCCAGGTTGGGTGACCAAGTAGCATCTACTGAATCACAAGCTACTAGTGTGGTTTCATATGTTTTGAGGATGAATCCCTGTATCAGACCCTTCTATGCTACTGCTCTCTGTCAGTCTAATGGTCTTCAGAATGACCTTTGAAACCTTTGAAATCTTACACATTTATTTTAATGATGCTGCAATTATCCAAAATATTTCTGGAATTTAGAACCCCTTTTGAAATTATTTCTAATTACATTTTTAAATCACTCAATGACAGGTTTTAGTTTTCAATTTCTAAGTTATAATGTACTCCTGGAATACAAAAATAAATAAAATATGTATATATATATATATATATATATATATATATACACACACACATACACATGCATATACATATATATTTTAAATTATTATATAATCAGATCAAATTGGCTGGAAGTACTGAATAACCCCATGAATTAATGAAGTCAACATTTGCCCCCACTGGGCTGTGGAAGGCTTCCAGGACTCCTGGGCACACACCTGGAGAAATCTGTGATTCACCTCTGAGTACTTAAACAAGCATTAGCAGGGAGAAGCCAGCCGGGATACAGAGGGTGCACTTGGCTGCCAGTTTGCTCCTGCTCTCCCAGAATAATGACATTAATGGCACTTCCAAACAGCTCAGCCAGTCACAAAGTGGGAGATTTCAAAATCCATGTAGCAGCTGATTTCCTAATAGGATGCATTAAACAGGACATTGCATGTTTTATGGGCTGGGGTTGATTAGACCATAAGACTTAAAATATGTAGCTAAAGTGGTTGAAAAATAGGCCTTGGAAGTTCAGATCAAAGCATTACAGGGGGGTGATTAGATAAATAAAAAGTTTAAGCCTAACTGAGCAAATAATTGCACATCCCCTGAAAAGCTTGGTTCACAGGGACTGATCAAATGTGAGTCACCCCAGGCACAGATGTCTTTCTAAGAATATTCCTTTTAATTTTTTTAATATACATCAAAAGAAAAAAAACATCTGGGTACTGACCAGCAAATACTCCTGTTTGTATAAGAAAAGCCTCTTTAAGATACTGACAAGAAAGAAAAAAAATGTCCCTCATTGTCTAAAGAGGCCAGTTTTTTCCTCCCTCTTCCTTCTCAGTCTGTAGTAAAAGGTTTTTGCTTCTTTAACACAGACTAATAGAGCTCACCTGAAAAATTCTGAAAGATTTCTGGTGCCTTTTCTTGTCCATTATTATATAGAAGTCAGACGCAGGTTTATGTTAAAAGCATGTAGTTACTTTTCTAAAGAAAAGTATGTCAGTAGGGAAGCTTCTTCTTTGTTGAGTTAAAAAACAAAAACGTTTTTGCAAAGTTATTTGTGCATCAGTTATGTGCCAGCACAAGTTATCTCATGTAATCCTCATGACAGTACTCGAAGGCTGGTTTTCATATTCCTGGTTTATATACAAGACAATTGAGGCATGTGTGCGGGTAAGGTAACTTGCCCCAAGTCACAGGGCTGGGCTGGGGCGGAGTGGAGTTAAGGGCCAGAGTCTAATGCTGGATTCTTCCTACCCACAAGCACGTCTATGTGACAGTCCTTCTTTAGTGGCCACAGGACTCTGCAACTGCCTCTGGATTCCTGTCATTTCTGTGAGCTGATTTTGGTTGTTTCCTTGAAGTGGGATCCCAGTTTTAGTTCTTATTTTAAAAATAGGACATTTGAGGTAGAGATCACAGCTTTCTAAAAGCCACAAAAACAAGGTGGATGGGCAAGTCGACATGCACTCAGAGCTTGAAACTCAGTTTCAAGACTGATTTGGTCGTTAGTCCTCTGTGGCCAGATGGTGACCAGGCAAGATATCTGGTAGCTGGAGTCCGAAGTGAGCTCTAAGCCATGTCTCAAATCAGCAGTTTCTTGGAAGCAGCATTATCCCACAATAATTCCAAGAAAAAGATGACCAGAATTAGAGTGGGAGATGGAAAACTGGCAGCATTCAGGTCTGTCTGTGAATCGGTACAAGTTTTGGTCTCTAGATCTGCCTGTGAACTACCTTTCATAGCATTATTGGCCATAGTTTTACACCTTAATTTGCACTCCAGTTATAACATCTTTTTTGACCTGTGTTTACCCAGATATTTCTGCAACAGGGTGTTGCTTTATATTTCAGCTCTCCCACATTAGCATGAGGTTAGGATGGAGAAACAACTCTTCCCCTAGAAAGTCAGACTAGCCTGGTCCAAATCCTAGCTGTGTGATTTGAGAAAGTGGCTAAACTCTCATGTGCTTCAGCATCAGCTCATAGCGGATGGCCTTGGCCAGCTTGGGTGGCCATAACAAAATACCATGGATTGGATAGCTTAAACAACAGAAATTTGTTTCTCACAGTTGTGGAGCTTGAGAAGTCTAAGATCAAGGTGCTGGCTGCTTAGATGCCCAGTGAGAGCCCCCTTCCTGGTTTGCACCCAGCCACCCTCTTGCTGTGTCCTCACCTGGTGGAGAGAGAATAAGAGCCAGCTCTCTGGTCTGTTCTGATATGGGCACTAATCCTATCATGACCTCATCTAACCCCAATCATCTCCCAAAGGCCCTTTTCCCGTATACCATCACATTGGGCATTAGGGCTTCAACGTATGAATGTGGGGAGTGGCGATGTGGACACAAACATTCAGTCCATTACAGGAACTGTCTGTAAAGCAGTTAGCAAGCATCCCACAAATGTCAGCCTAATGTTAGGTGCTGAAATTAAAGAAGCATATGGAATTATTAAAATGCACATGTTTACCCATTTCAATGAATATAAAGGGACTAGCATTTATTACACACACCCGAAGGACACCAATAAGGCAATGTGGCTTCCTTCTAGGAGCTTCCAGTCTTCTTTGCCCTTTGGAAGAATCTTCTCCAGAAGACTCCTTCTCCTTCTTCAGCACCACTCTTTGTCTTGCAGGGATAGTGACCAGCTATGGGAAGATCTAAAACAAGGCTGGAGCATAGTCTGTTGAAGAACTTTGCAAGTGTTGGGATGTCAAGTCACTAGATGCATGTCTAAATCCTGGCTGTTATATTTACTGGCTCTGATTTTGGGCAGGTCACTCACCCTTGTCCAGTTCAGCTTTCTTCTCTGTAGAATAGGAACCACGTTAATTACTTAATTAATTTTTACCTTAAAATATTAATGTATATTGTGCACTATTGGTGGGAATGTAAATTGGTGCAGCCACTATGGAAAACAGTATGGAAGGTCCCAAAATAATTAAAATAGAACTACCATATGAATCATGTCTAGGTATTTGTCTGAATAAAATGAAAACACTAACTCAAAAATTTATGTGCACCCTCATGTTCATTACAGCCTGATTTATAATAACCAAGATATGGGAACAACATAAGTGTCCATTGATGAATGAATAGATAAGAAACTGTGGTACATATATATATACAATGTAATATTCAGCCATAAAAAAGAATGAAATCTTGCCTTTTGCAACAACATGGATGGACCTTGAGGGCATTATGTTAAATGACATAAGTCAAACAAAGAAAGGCAAATACTGTATGCTCTCACTTAAGTGGAGAATTAATAAAAAGAAAAAAACCACAACAAAATTCACAGATAGAGTAGGTTGGTGGTAGAGGCTGAGAGGATGAGTGAAACGAGTGAAAGGGGTCAAACATCCAGTTATAAAAGAAGTCATGGGGATGTAACGTAAAGCATGGTGACTATAGGTAATAATAATGTATTGCATATTTGAAAGTTGCTAATAACAGAGTAAATCTTAAAAATTCTCATCACACACACACAAAAATACCTGTGGCCATGTATGGTGATGGATGTTAACCAGACTTAATTGTGGTGATCATTTTGCAATATATATAAAAATATTGAATGACTATGATGTAACTAATATAATGTTATATGTCAATTATACATCAGTTGGAAAAAAAAGTAATGTGTGTATTATTGTTGCATGAAGGAAATGGTGCTCACCTTGCCCCTGTGAGTGGTGTTCCTGACGGGGTACCATTGTTGTCCTAATTATCATAAGATGTAACTTCAACAGCCCTATTTTGCAGACATGTTGAGAACCACATAAAATATATGTAAAATCAAATAGCTATAGCTATCACTTACGAGTGCCTGATAAATATTCTTAAACCAAAGCAAACCAAACACAGTCTCCCCTTGTCAGGATTGTGCGTGAGGAGAAAGGCTATGTACCATCAACATGCTTATGTGCAATAGTCTGGATCTCCATAAATGCCAGACTGCTCTTACAATGTAGCTGCGTGAAATAAAAACAAACATACTTACAAACAGTGGCTGAGCTCCACACACCTCATCATCATCATCAGGAATGGCTATGGATCTGGCAAGTTTCAGTGTTAAAATTTAATATGCTCTAGTACCAAAGCTGAAGCAGATCATAAAGTGAGGTGTTTCCGGTGTTACTTGGGCTTTCACTGATGAATTCAGAAATTTACCCGCATGTTCAAAAAGAAACTAAACCCCGGTAAGTCTCAAACGACTGGTTTCTTCTCCCCTAGAGCAGTTTTTCACAGTCTCTTTGTCTCATGGAAATGCAGAGTCAAAGAAAAGTTTTAAGAGTGCTACATGCTCATTTTGTCCTTGTAAATTTACATTTAAACCTCAATGAATATTAATGCAGAGAATGACCCAATATAGAAGTGTATTCAGAGTCAGAGTATCCTTCTCAGAATCAGCTGAACTCCTTGTTAAAAATGTGGATTGCAGACCAGTTATCTTGACCCTCTGTGGATTGGGCTCTGGAATCCAAGTGTTTAACAGGCTTCCCAGGGGACTCTATCACACAGAGATATCGGAGAACCTCTGATAAATGGGAATAAGATTCCGTGGATTTATTTTGCCTTCAGGCAACACCTGCCAATTTGACAAAAAAAAGAAAAAAATAGATTGATTTTAAAATGACAAATGAGAAGACGAGTACCTAAGAACATTTCTGCCTAAAGGAGCAGCAAGCCCAATATTAAAACACCAAATGACTCTTTTATCAAGTTCAGTGCTAGGGCTTTGCTAAGATTGCCACAAGTATTAGGAATCATCTAATAATTAAAAAACAAAAACAAAAAAGTGTGCATGTGTGGTGAGTGTTAGAACTACATAGACCAAAATGTTAAATAACCACAATGGAGTAGGGTTACATTACTAATTACCTTTCTTTGATACATAATCAGTATCAAAAAATAATGATCTCCAGTACTGAGAAAGAACCATTGCATATTAACCAGAATTGTGCCAAGGAGTTGCCCTAGCCCCGGATGTGCAAAGATGAGGCAAACACAGTCCTGCTCTCTAGCTCACTAGTGCAATGGTTTTTAAACTGTTGAGGATCTCAGAGCCCTTCAGCTTTCACCACTGAAAAATGCTCATATGCACAAGCACTTGATTTTTAGCAAGGTTTCTGAGGACTGGATGAAACTCCACTCAAGAATCCTTCAAGTCCAGCCAGACAGAGTAGGAATTCAGCAGGTTCTAAAACCTGAAAACTTTCTGGTGTTCCTTTCCCACATGCAATTCCAAGTACAGTTTAAATGTTTTAAAGGCACAGAAGTGAAGGGCAGTAAATTAAATAGTTTCTTTTCAGAAGATTTAATTGCTGTTTCTGTATTTAGTTTTTTGTTTGTTTGCCTTTGTTGATGTTTTTAGTTGTTTTGTTTAATGCCTCTGCTTTGCCAGAGCACTAAATGTATACTTAATTTGCCTGTGGATAATCTAGCATTAATCTAGAGGGAGGCACAGCTCCCCAAACACATTTATTCCAATACAGCATGACATGAGCTCTGTAGTGATCTGGGAGGCATGGGGAAGAAAGTTTCATCTCAACACAGTTATCCACATATTAAGTTTTGAGCTCAAACAGAATGTGACATTAGTGATGCAAAGGAGAAGAATTAAGTCTAAGTTAACAGACAGTGTCCCTCGGGTGTCCTCAACAACCCCTTCTGATGAGCCAGTTAGGATGGACATGTGGAAGGCTGTTAGGGAGAGCAGAAAGGGGAGGCTCTGTCCCGTTTTCCAGCAAAAGATGCCATTGAACACCTACCTCCTAATGGTGAGGATTAGGCAAGGTAATGTGAGAGCCAGCGTGCGCGCGGCCAGCAGAGGAAGGGAGAGCAAAGTTGGTGGCAGGAAAAGACTATCCAGCGAGAGAAAACTCCAACGCACTATACACGAATGGAGGGGAAACGGACAAGAGGAAGACAGAGGGGGCAGCCACGCATGGAAGATGGTGTGTTGCAGCTTACACACATGATGACAACAGGACAAGGGGGCTCCCAGAGCAAAGGCAGCCCACATAGGCTCCCTTTCAAGATAGATGTCCGTTCTTACTGCTTGACTTATTTGCCCCATAAGACATTTGTTTTTAACTCTCACACACACACATTCACCCATGTCTTCTCAATCGCCACCTGTTTTCACCCAAACGTCCAGAGAAGAGTTGACTGTTTATTTATTTATGTTCTGCCTGTTTCCAAAATGGATTTAAGGCAGCAGAAAACAAAGGTAAGTCAAATTTCGATGTTAAAAATTCATCACTGTAAGAATTTTCCGTATCTTTAGCCAGACAACACTTGATAATTAGAATGTTATGTTAGTGCTGCTGACACGGTTTATATTCAGGTGTTTCTTTCTGCTTATGTAATAGAGAAAAAGATCTCTTCCCCTCTGCTCTGTACTGGTTCCTTTTAAATATTTCAGTGCAGGGTGTCAGGAACCATATTTTCAGATGGAGAGTCAGTTTATGGGTGTGAAGGTCACAATGACAATCATTGCCATTTCAAGGGAGCCTGCCTTTTCATACATGACCATTTTGAATCCTCACAAAAGCCTTTAATAACTATCTATTACTTAAGGAATTTATTACCAATCCTCATTCTACAGATGAGGAAATGGATGACCAAGAAGGAATTTATTAACTTGCCTGAGGTCACTCGGCGAATGGTGACAGATTTCAAATGCAGCTGTGACCTGTGACTGACTGAAAAGTGAGCCTGTGTTCCTTTAGACTGCCCCACCTTTCTGAAATGGGGAAGAGGTGGAAAAAGGGATGAAGCATCCAGGTCACCCTCAGCTATCTGTGGGAGTAAACTTGGGACCAGTGACCCTAATGTAGAGATAGCTACCTGGCAATTAGCATTTGTCCTCACTTTTGAAACACACCTTTGCTCTTAATCTCTTCCAAATTTTACTAATGTTTTCCACCTAAATGACAAGGGTGTGCTTTAGCATAACTTATATAATGTAACTATCATCTTGCCCCATGGAAATCTTTTTCCTGTTTGAGACTGTGGGTTTGGGCTTGGATCTGTGCATACTTTGCCTGGCTCATCTTTGCCACGAGATCTTAAGTAACCGTTTAAGAGCAAAGATAAACACACTGTTCTCAAATACCACTGCAGAGGTAAGATTACGTAATTAAGATCTTAGGTTACAAATTTTATCTTTTTACAGTACTTTAAAAATTTTAGGGGTAGAGGAAAAGTTGGAATGTAATTCAAATGGAAATGGGGATTTAACAGGATATAATCAGGAGTTAATTAGCCATTGATGTTCCAGAAAGTCCTTAGAATATCTCTTCACTAATACTTGCTTCTGTAACTTGTGTCTATAAAAATACTGAGGCCAAGGTAAAAGTTATAGATGCTACCAAGATTCTGAGACAGGTGCTCAGACCTGCATCAGCAAATCAGCTCTTTGTGGAATGTTCCTGTGTGCAGATGAATTGATTTGCCTTGTATTTTATCAGCCTAGGGATGAGTGCTTTTGCAAGGTAGTGACTGAGCACTGGTTCTCAAATTGTTTCTGAAAAATGAAAGAGTAGTTTCCCTCCCCCTTTAGCTTGATGTGAATCTTTAGCTCATTATCTGCTTAAGGTCATTTTTATGTCAATAAAAAGAGTGATGTTTCTAACAAAAGGTTTATTTTTGTTCCTAACCATAACTAACACCAACTCAAAGTCTGCTCCCTATTGCTGTGCACCTGGATCAAAGATGACTTTACAAAAACAGATCACCAAAGCCTGTAATACACGCAAGTTGACTGTGCTATAGACTCAAAGATAAGCAGGGCAGCACATACAGACAATCCATAAATGGTTTTGATGCTAAATAAGACCGATTGAGATATACTAACTGACATTTTCTTATGCTGCTTTTCATTTATTTATGGAAGAACTTTAATACAAAAAACGATATATGTTTCTTACAGAAAATATAGATAAAGAAGAAGAAAAATGTGAAAAATTACATGAAATCTTACTACACAAAAAATAACCACAGTTTACATTTTGCTATATGACCTTCCAGTTTCTTAAAAAATGCATGGTATTTATTTTACGTAAAAATAGATCATGTTATAAGTGATATTTTTAATCTAGCTTTTTTTTCAGTTCACAAAATATCATGAGCATCTTTCTATGCCATTAAACTTTCCAGCATCATTTTTCTGTCTTTATAGTATTTCATTGTGTGTAATTATCTGTTTTCTGGTTAATAGCTTTCAAAACTTAATTTTAAAGGTAATACATACTCATTGTTTTAAAGAAGGAAGACACACAATAAATAAGAAAGTAAAAAAAATATATGTAGACAGTCCTTTAATACAAAGTGGAATTTCTACCTCAAATATTTATGTATTTTTAAAGTTTCATTGATGTTGGTAAATCATCAGCAAAAGTTGTATCATGACATTCTAACAGGAATAGTGAAGATATCTATTATTTTCATAACCTCAAAGAAGTACCTTTGAGTATTATCTCTCTTTAATCTTTAATTAAACTGAAAAAAGAAGGACATGAGGTTATTTTTCATGTCTTTGATTTTTAGTAAGGTTGATTATTCTTTACATATTTATTTGTATTCCTCATTTTTAAATGGCTTATTTATCTTTTTTGCCCACTTTTCAATTACTTATAAAAGTTACTTTGCAGTAAGGCTGTTAATCATTTTTCTGCCAACTACATTAAATCTTTTCCTGTTTGTTCTTTGTCTTTAAATTATTTATTCGTTTTTAACTATTTATGTTAAAATAATTTCACGTTTATAGAAGAGTTGTAAAAGTAGTACAGAGTTCCTATACCCTTCGTCCAGCTTCCCCTATTAACTTACAGAATCACGCTACAATTATCAAAAATTAGGATACTGTCACTGGTACAATACTATGAACTAAACTATAGACTTCATTCAGATTTTACCGGTGTTTCCACTAACAGTTATTTTTCTGTTCCAGGATCCAATCTAGGTTCCCACATTGCATTTAGTTGTCACATCTCCTCCATTTCCTCCAGTCTATGAAAGTCTGATTTTTGTTTTTTTTTTTAACTTTCATGACCTTGATACTTTTTAAGAGTACTAGCAAGGCAGTCTGAGGAATATTGCTCAATTTGGGTTTCTCCACTCTAAAGTTATCGTTTTTCTTCCATATTCAGTGTTAAAAAGTAGTCCCTAAGCCCAGCCCTCACTCCAAGGGGAGGTGGGCTAATCTTTACCTCCGAGTGGGAGGAATATCAAAGAATTTCTGGACATATATTAAAACAATCGCATTAATAAATATCTGGGGACACAGATACTTTAAAGCTATGCAAATATGTTGTTTTCCTTTAAGGTTTTACCAGTTAATTTTAGCATTCATCATTAAGTCTGGTTTGGAGCAATTATTACCATGATATTATAAAGATGACTTTCTGTTTCCCTCATTGTTTCTGCATTTATTTGGAATCCTTCTTTAAGGAACATTTTTTTTCCCCCAGAAACATGGTAGGCCTCAGTGGCTAAACAATGTCACCAATGGCCCAATTTCTTCATCTGTGCTCTTGGTTTTATTGTAACAGCAAGAAGGCTGTTGATCACTGTCAGGTTGTGTTAGTTTTCTGCTGCTGCCAGAACTAATTCCTACACACCTGGTGGCTTAAAACAACACAAATTTACCTTTCTTGGGGTCAGAAGTCTGGAAGGGGTTTCACTGGGCTATTGTCAATGTGTTGGCAAGATCGCATTTTTGGCGGCTGTAGGGAAGAACCCACTTCTTGCCTTTTTAGCCTCTTGAGGTTCACAAGTTCCTTGTTGGCTCAGGGCCTCCTTCTGTCTCTGAAGTCAGCGATTTCAGGTCGAGGCCTTCTCATATTCAGGTTATCTAGTTCTCTCTCTCCTTCCTCCTGCTTCGACTTCTGATTACATTGGGTATATGTGGATGAATCCAGATAATCTCTCCATCTCAAGGTTAGCTGATAGCAACCTTAATTATGTCTACAACCTTAACTCCCCTTTGCCATGCAATGTAAGATAGTCACAGTTTTGGGGCTTAGGATATGGATATATTTAAGAGCTAGTATCTGCCTATTCTCTGTGTAAAGGCCCACTACTTCTGGCTCCATTTTCTTTTTTTAAATTTTATTTTACTTTATTGAAATTAAAACCACAAAAACAAAAACAGTTCACCCATTTCTCATACCACCACCAATTGGTTCTCTGTATCTATGAGCTTGATTTTATGTATTTTATTTTATTTATTAAGTTTCTAGATTCCACATTTAAGAAAATCATATGGTATTTATCTTTGACTTATTTCACTTAGCATAATGAGTTCAAGGTCCATCTATGTTATCACAAATGGTAAGATTTTATTCTTTTTTATTGCTGAATGATATTTCATTGTATATTTATACCACTATTTCTTTATCCATTCATCTATTGATGGACACTTGTTTTCATACTTCACTACTGTAAATAATTCTGCAATGAACATGTGAGTGCATATGTCTTTTAGAGTTAATGTTTTCATTTTCTTCAGGTAAATAGCCAGAAGTGGATTTATTGGATCATATGGCAGTTCAATTTTTACTTTTTAGCTCCATACTATTTTTCCATGGTGGTTGCACTGATTTACATTACGACCAACAGTGCATGAGGGTTCCCCTTTCTCCACATTCTCACCAATATTTGATATTTTTAGTCTTTTTAATAATAGCCATTCTGGCAAATGTGAAGTGGTATCTCATTGTGGTTTTGATTTGCATTTCTCTGATGATTAATGATGTAGAGAATCTTTCCATATACCTGTTGCCCATCTGCATGTCTTCTTTGGAAAAAAATGTCTATTCAGACCCTTTGCTGATTTTAAAAATCAGATTGTTTACTTGTTTGTTTGTTATTGAGTTGTGTGAGTTCTTTATATATTGTTGATATTAGCCCCTTATTCTCCCATTTGGTAGGCTACTTTTTCATTTTGCTGATGATTTCCTTGGCTGTGCAGAAATTTTTCAATTTGATGTAGTCCCACTTGTTATTTTTGCTTTTGTTGCTTTTGGTTTTGGTTTTTGTGTTAGATTAAAAAGATCACCTCCAAGACCTATGTCAAGGAGCTATGCCTGTTTTTTTCTAGGAGTTTGGTGAGTGCATGTCTTGTTCAAGTCCTTAATCCATTTGAGTTAATTTTGTGTATGGTGTAAGAAATTAGTCCAGCATGTGGCTGTCTGGTTTTCCAACACCATTTATTGAAGAGATTGTCTTTTCCCCATTGTTTATTCCTGACTCCTTTGTCATAAATGAAATGACCATAGTTTCATGGATTTATTGCCGGGCTGTCTATTTTACTTCATTGATCTATTGTCTATTTTTATGCCAGTATCATACTGTTTTGATTAATATAGTTGTGTAGTACAGTTTAAAACCAGGGAGTGAGATGCCTCTGGCTTTGTTCTTCTTTCTCCAGATTGCTTTGGTAACTCAGGGTATTTTGTGGTTCCATACAGATTTTAAGATTGTTTATTCTATTTTGGTGATAAATGTCATTGGAATTTTGATGAGGATTGCTTTGAATCTGTAAAATGCTTTGGGTAGTATAAACATCTTAATAATATTAATTCTTCCAATTCATGAACACAGAATATCTTCCCATTTATTTGTGTTTTCTTCAGTTTCTTTGTCTTATAGTTTTCTTTGTACAGGTCTTTCACCTCCTTAATTAAATTTATTCCTAGGTATTTTACTTTTCTTCTTGATGTAATTGTAAATGGAATTGTTTTCTTAATTTCCATTTTTGGTAGTTCACTGTTAGTGTATAGAAATGAAACATATTTTTGGGTATTAATTTTGTATCCTGCAGCTTTACTGAATTAATATATTAGTTTTCATATCTTTTTGTTGAAGTCCTCAGGATTTTCTGTATATAATATTATGTTATCTGCAAATACTGACAATTTTACTTCTTTCTTTCCAATTTGGATGACTTTTATTTCTTCTTTTCTTATCTGATTGCTGTGGCTAATGACTTCCAATACTAAGCTGAATAAAAGTGGTGAGTAGGCATCCCTGTCTTGTTCCTGATCTTAGAGGAAAAACTTTCAGCTTTTCACCATTGAGTATGATGTCAGCTATGGGCCTATCATATATGGCCTATATCCTGCTGAGGTACATTCCTCCTATACCAACTTTGTTGGTATTTTTTATCATAAATGGATGTTGAATTTTGCCAAATGCTTTTTCTGCATTTATTGATATGATCATATGATTTTTGTCCTTCACTTTATTAATATGGTTTATCAAATTGAGGGATTTGTGGTCATTGAACCATCCTTGCATACTGGAATAAACCCCACTTGATCATGGTCTATGATCCTTTTAATGTGTTGTTGAATTTGGTTTACTAATATTTTGTTGAAGATTTTTACATATATATTCAACTGAAATTTTGCCCTGTTATGGTCTCTTTTTATGGAATCCTTGTTTTGTTCTGACATCTGGGTAATGCTAGCCTCATAAAATGAGTTTAAAAGATTCTCTCCTCTTCAGTTTTTTTGAAACTTAAGGATTGATATTAATTCTTTGAAAATTTGGTAGAATTCACCAACAAAGTAGTATGGTCCAATGCTTTTGTTTGTTGGGAGGTTTTGGATTACTCATTCAATTTCCTTACTAGTAATCAGTCTGTTCAGATTTTCTATTTCATCATGACTCAGTCTTGGTAGTTTGTATATTTCTAGGAATATATGCATTTTTCTAGATTGCCCAATTTGTTGGCATAAAATTGTTCATAGTAATTTCTTATGACCCTTTGTATTTTTGTGGTATCAATTGTAACATTTCCTCTTTCATTTCTGATTCTATTTAGTCCTCTCTCTTTTTTTCTTGGTGAGTCTAGATAATGTTTCATCAATATTATTTATCTTCTCCAAGAACCAGCTCTTAGTTTCATTGACCTTTTCTACTGTCTTGTAACCTCAATTTCATTTATTCCTACTCTGTTTTTTGTTATTTCCTTCCTTCTACTAAGTTTGGGCTTCATTTATTCTTTTTCTAGTTCCTTGAGTGTAAAGTTAGGTTGCTTATTTGAGAATTTTCTTGTTTCTTGAGCTAGGCATTTATTATCATGAACTTCATTCTTAAAACTGTTTTTGCTGCATCCCACAAATTCTGGTATGTTATATTTCCATTTTTATTTGTCTCAATCTTTTTTAAAATTATTCTCTTTTAATTTATTCTTTGACCCATTGTTTGTTCAGTAGCATATTATTTAATCTCCACATATTTGTGAATTTTCCAGCTTCCTTCGTAGGCCCATCTTTTTAATTCTGTAAATACCACTCTTATGAGGGGTCCTCCTCTATTTTGCTCCACATAGAACTAAAGGACTGTTATATTCCAGAAAACAACACAAAACAAAACAACTGGTCTCACCTTCTCTATTGCCTTGCATCCCCTTCAGTGACACAATTCTTTCAGTGTTTGGAAAGAACAGGTTTTTGGGGCCATCTAGACCTGGTTTCAAATCTCATTTCTGCTTTAATAACTATGTGCTTTTTGAAAAATGAAATCCCTTCGAGTTCTATGTTTTTACCTATTCATGGATTGGAGTGGCCATTGTCTTTGCCATGAGGGCTAGTTATCACCAACAGCCTGTGGTCATATTTATCTCTTAGCACTCATTGAGCACCTACTGTATGCTAGGCACATACTTGGTATGGAAGACACAGAGGTAAACACAGTATTGGTAAACATAATCGTACCCTTAGTATTTTATCTAGCATCATGTGCAGAGTAGATATGCAACACATTATTGTTAAATAAATGAACAGACTTAGAATCTAAAATACCTCTATCCATCACTAAAATTCTCATTTAAGGAGAAGACACATACTTTGTGAATGTTTGCGCTAACTGAACACTTAAAACTCATCATGAGTAAACATAATCCTCTTCTAGTATATCTTAAAAGATACACCCTACATGAATAAGGTGTGAGTTTTACAATCTCATTGGCTCTATCTGCATAAAATCTTTTTATTTGGCTTCAAAGTCTTCAACTTCACAGCAAAATTTCATTATGTCCCAGCTGAGTTCTGTTTAATGGAATTAAATTTCACCCTTTCTAATTATCTTTTGGAACAGACAATCTTTACAGAATAATTAGTAATAGAAGAACATAATGGATCATTGTCTTTATTACTGCAAAGAAATCCTAGATGCTGCTCTAAATCTTAAAAAAAGATCTCATGAAATATAAAATGTATTGAATCTAACCTCTTAAATTATGTAACATTTGAACTTTGTCAACATAGCTTAAAAAGATGGGAGGTAATTATTTTCCTGCTTCACTTTAAATTATTTTATGAAACTTCCTTAATGATTCCATTCAAATTAATTATGCTTACATTTCATTTTGAAGATTTTTCTTATTCTTATTGGTAGAATATTCCATTATCAAACATGATTTGAATGCATATTTTTCTACTCATCTTGAGATCTATTTGGCTTCCCTGGACAGTTTTTTTTTTTCTAGACCCTAACCTAAGTTCATTAAATTGTATATCTAGACTATGAGAGAGCTAAAAACATAGCTAGTCCAATATAAAAAATGAATGAAGTCTAATTAAAAATCATTCCCCTTACTCATCTAAAAAAGCATAGTGCCATTGGAAAATTTTTATAAAACATAGCTCAATGAAAGAGAAATGTCCAAACATGGGTAGTTTTTGTTTTTTTAAGCACCAACAGAGAAAAAAACCCAATTTCCCTCTCTAAACATTCGAACAATTAAAACTTACCTTTAAAAATGGAAGGAGGATAATGTAGTAGAAAAATGGGTCGGGTCCTTCTTGGACTTCTAGTCTTTATAGTTTAATTTGTTGAGAATTTAAAATTACAGTAATTGCCCTTAAATAACTGACATTATTTGACACTACGACAACAGAGGAATGGAAATGACTGACAAATATACAAAAGACTTTTGTTATCTTTGTTTGTCTGCCTGAATAAATCTCAACAAGTATTTCAAGGATTTAAATTTATAGCATATTTAATCGCCATTAGATGGCCAATCCTACTGGCTTTCAGCTAAGTTTCACTGACACTCAACATTTTTGGTATCAACTTCTTTAATACATTTAGTTTGTCTCAACAGCAATCTTTAAATTATTACCTCTGAATTAAACATTTTGATAAAATATGTGGAATTAAACAGAATTAACTTGAGTTAAGCAGAGCAGCTTCTTTCTCTCCCACTATACTGAGGATTGGCTGGCAGCATGGGGGAGTGGGTGTTGGAAAGGGTGATTTTGAAAAAAGTAACTGACTGCCTACCCACCATATATGATGGCAAATTGGTTACTATTTGGTTTAATGATGTCTTTCTTAGCAAATCAAGCACCTAAGTAATTGATACCAAAAATTACTTATTGTGACTTAGATATCAAGCAGAGGTCACCCCAAGGAAAGAAGGTCTGCCGTGTAATTTAGAATTACTACAAATAAGTTTTAGAATCCAAATGACATGGATGAAAGATGTTATTATTTTTTTTTTATTTAAGCATTTAGTTCTTATATTTTCCTACTTTCAAAACAAAATGTAATCTACTAATGAACATGAAATAACAGTTTCTTCTTGAAGGCCCATTTACTTTTCTACTGAAAATAAACACTTAAAAGATAACAATTGAACCCCAATAATCCCTTAATTGGTATCACACATTACATTTTACAAACTGTTTTCCCCTACATTCACCTGGCATGTAAAAATTCAACTCTCTTTTGTGTCTTAATTTTGATATCAAATTCCATCCTTACCAAAACAAGAGACACAACTCATTCTATGTGCGTTATAATATACTGACTTTCTGATTGGTAGTAAAGTAAGGAAATGCTACATACCATATAAAGAATAGTCTTCCGTGGAGTGAGTACAAATGAAATAGGAAATGTATTAGGTTTCTAAGAGGTCAGAGGGGTTAGGTCAGGAGGATGAATGGGGCACAGGGGGCTTTAAGCTCAGTAGTGCATGGTTCACTTCAGAAGAAAGATTCTGTTTTGCTTTCTAGATGTATTCCTCTTTGCCCTTTATCACATTATCTTAATGAATTCAAATATACTAGTTTATTTATTTATAAAAAGAAAATTTATTGTTTGTACTTCTTGAGTTTAAGTACACAAAATTATGAAAATTCCATTTTTATTTTAGTCTTCTTTTAGAATCCTTATGAAGTCAAAGAAAGAGCCTCCTGCTTATCTAGGCTCTAAGGGCTTGTCCCCTGGAGGTGTTTGGTCCATACCAACTACTTACACTAATTGCCTAATTAACTAGTAGAAACTAGGATTCATTCTTCTGGCCAGATAAGAGAATTTCCTTCTCCCCTCCTCACCTGGTGCAGGTGAACACCTCCCATAGCTTTAGATCTGATACCATAATTGCAATGGTACTCTTCCTTTCATTCCTCTCTTTCCAAATGATAAAACCTGGGAACATCTTTTGCCTGATGGCTAATGAAGATTTCTCCCAGTTTCACACGAAACAAGTCTCTTTTCAAATCTGAAATATTTCAACAACTTCTAAATGTGAAACCACTGATGTTCTTTAACTATGTCAAGTTGAGTCATTGCAGCCCCATCCTTTGAGCTGAAGATGTTCAAAATTAGGATTGAATCCCGAATTAGGGATTGGTGTCCTTGTAGAGACCAGAAAACTTTACCTTAGTCTATACTTTAATCCATACCTCTAATATTTGAGCCAGAATTTAAAGAGAGGCTATTGGCATAAGGTAGAAATTATCTTTAGCAACTTGAGGGCAAAATTCTAATGGTGCTATCAATTCCCAATATCGAGTTATTTAATCTCAGTTATACACCAATGACAAGCGGAGAGTCTGATGTCTTCACCCAGCTTTCAGAAAGGAGACAATGATCCTGGGTGCTGGGCTTCCTGTGAATGTAGCTGCCCCTAAGCCGATAAGATCAGCAAACTTCCTAAGCCTACAAGGGGGATTGATGTTTTTTCAAAGGGTTGTTTAGGAAAACAAGGGAAACAGAAGTTTCTACTGGTTATGGTAGAAGGGAAGAGCAGGGAGAATTTAAAAAAGGAAACCCTGCAACAAGGGATTATTCCCTTGTTGATTCTACTCTGACAGGAAAGGAGAATATGTCCTTACATTGTTTTTCTCTTTAAAGGTTTATTTGAGGTAAATCTGTGTTCAAAATGGGGCATTACAAAAGGGGGGTCTTGTGAGTGGCAAACAGAGAAACATCACCCGAAGAACAATGAATCGATGGATTATATATCAAACTAACCTAGCATTCAGTTGTGGACTCTAGGGGCAATTATTTAGCTATAGTTGTAACAGTTAATTCTTAATCTTAATATTAGTGTTTGAATATGTGTAATAGTGACAGAATAGCTTTGCCCCTTTGATTCTGGTAGCCTCTAGTAGTAGCAACATTAATTTGGAAAACAATGTGCAAATGGACTGCTTTGTTGTATTTTGATTTACAACATCTTTATTCATTTGTATTTTATTCAATACAAACTAAATGGTTTGGATCCGCTTGTTAGTGACATCTTGACTCTGGATTGAGATTATTTGAAAGATCATTTTTTGCAGACCTTGAGTAGGTATTAGTGAGTTTACTTTGTTCTTATTACACTATGGAAAATAAAACTTATTTCCTTCTATAGTTATAGGTCAAAAAGATTGATCTATAGTAATTAATTATCTTCTTTATGTTATGACAGATTCTCAGGATGAAAACAGAAAAGTTTACTCACAGTTTGCCTGATAGCAGAGTTTAAGTAATTTAATTGTTCCTTTCTGGCTTGAAACACCATCAAGGGGGAGGAAAAAGTAACTAGTACCTTTGTTATGTTCAGAGACATATTTTACTCTTTTTTCAAATCTCTTGCTGCAGTTGTCTCCCACTGCTACCAATAACTTGGATTGTCACAGCAGTGCATTAAGAAGCACAACATATCTCTTTGCTACTGAAAACACTTAACAGTCAAGTTGAACTCATAAAATATTTTTAGGATAAAAGTTGAAGGGAGAAACACAGAGAAACACACAAAATTTAGATTGAATGAGTAGTCTTTTTTTGCCTGCCAGGGGGAATAAACATTTTCATATTTATTTCCTCTTTTTAAGTATACCTAGTGGTGCATAACTTTTCCCTCCTCACTTCTATTTGGTTCTTTTATTAATTAATCAATAGTTTTGCCTAGGTGGAGGACCATACAAACATACTAGGATTTTGCTAAGTTGCAAACAGCAGCATTAGAAAGAAATAGCAATTGATCTGCCAGTTCCTGGATATCTATCTGTTGATCTCAGTCATACACAGAGATTCTCAGTCATGCCCAGGAAACAAAAGGTCCAGAACAGTAGGGCTTTCTTTTGAAAGTTGCTGTGTGCTGGCTATTAAATGTTAAGGCTGGTTCTAAGCAAGGAAACAGTTTTATTTGTTCCTCCAAGAAAACCCCTTATATCTGTAGCACTTCTACATTGAGAAAAGCATCCTAGTGCTTTTTGAAATAATCATTGGACTCTCAGGGTTTTGTATGACTTCCTATTAAGCTGAAATATATACAATGTTGATGAGGATGGTCCAGGTATGATCAGCCCTCTGGTAATGCACAGTAATAGCTAAATCCTTTTTAATGTCCTGCTGTAATGACAGGTGTGGGAAATGCCCTTTAAGACCTGCATATATAGCAGGCACTGCATACAAAGCAGATACTGCAAAATTATCACACCACAACAACCTCATGAGATAGAGATTATTATTATTATATTATTATTCTTACATTAGTATGCTTCCCATTTTACAAATGATGAAACTGAAAGTCAGAGATAAGTAACTTAAAAAATTTTAGAGTTAAGACACTATACACGTCTGATAAACTTTCTAATTGATATCTAAAATTGAGACCCCAGTGGGTGACGAATCTCCACAGAGCATTTTCATTCAGGACAGTTCAACAAACTACTGTAATTGGAGAATTTTCCAGTTTGAATTACTAAATGTGTTTTAAGCATGGAATAATTCTTGGCCTTGCTTAAAGCAATAGAGTGGCTGCCCTGTGATTTAAGCTGCCACCTCAGGTAAATGGAAGACCACTCACCACTTACCATATGTGTCACTCTGTTTTTCTCCCTTTGTGGAGATTTTATTTTGATGCTCCTCTGAACTGTGTATTTCAGAGTGTAAGCAAGATGAAATATAAAAATGCAAAGACACAATGGTGTTTTAAGAAACACTCTATTTGTTGAAATGTTAAGTGGTTTTTTTTCGTGGATAACAAATGCTACATGTTTAACTAAAAGTGTCCAACAACCATTCAAGTACTGGGTTTTATACATCAAGATTGGGTCTGTACAAGCATATATTCCTCATTTGATTCTCTTTATTAAGAGAAACCTTTGTCTGCCATGTATGCAAGATGGTAAGCAATTCAGAGTAATCATTACTCTCCTCAGATTTTATTTTTTGCCTCCTATTAAGCCAAAGTGCATGAAGGATTGAAGGAGTATTGCCATGCCATAGTCCAAACAAATAGTTAATATAATTTGGCAATGCAAACAGACTTTTTTAAACAGACACCATTAAAAAAACAAGAAACATGATGCAGATTAAACTCAGACTGGGTTTAGTAAAGCAAATTACCTATATTATTTTCATCACAGTTTTTATTAACAGGTGTTACTTCCTTTGGTCTACCCACAAGACTCTCCTGCCCCTTGAAGAGCTATTATTACTGTTATTTAATCTAATTGGCATGGGCTATTATTTGCAGAAACTCTAATAAGAGGGACAAGTTGGTCTCTGACTTTTGAGGAAAGTTATTAACAAATCATTTGAAATTAATAGACTAGGAAATAATTTGTCATCCATATTAGTGATAAAATGCCTTCAATTTGAAGACATAGTTTATAGCAGATGTCTGGGAATGGAGAACTCAAACAACTTTGATTATGAATGATATGGAATCCAAGTGCAATGGCAACAAATAATTCCATATACAGTTCTTACTATACTAACTCACCTTTATTGGGGGCTTAGCATGCACCAGGTACTGTTCTAAGCATTTACATGGGTGACCTAGTTTAATTTCCACAACAATCCCTATGAGGGAGGTACAATTATTGACCCCATTTTACAGATGATGAAACTGAGGTTTTGAGAGATCAGGTTACTTAGATGCTATACAGGAAGCTGTTAAACAGAGATTTAAATTTAGATAGGTTTGACCCCAAAATGTGTGGGTCTAACCTACAATCAACCCTGCTTTCTACACTCAGAATCCTAAAACCCTCAAGCTGAGTGCTGCTGTGTGTGAGACTGCAGATCAGCCCCTTCCTTTCACAGATGAGGAAATTGAAGTTTTAAAAAGCAACTATGTCTTACCCATCTTCTTAACAAATCAGTGATTGAGCAGAACTAGAATTCAGGTCTCTTGCTGCCAATTCTATACAGAACACCATTCTACCATTTAATGAAATTTGCACGACTCAGGATACTGAAAGACTATATTTACAGTTTAACACACCAGATAAAATACCGAAGAGCTAAATTCAGGTTGCTTCTGCGATTTTTAACTTGTAGCTGCTTCATTGCAGGATCATACAACACATGATGCTACAGGGACTTAAAGCCACACATAAAACATATTAAATGTAGTCGGCAGTGATGAGATTTGGTACCAAATAAGAAGCTTTAATTAATTTTAAATGGTGCTTTTCATAGTGTCAAAAGCTCAGTCCACTGAAGTGGAAAAGGGGGTTGGAATGGCGAGATCCTAGCAACCCAGCTAATCTGGGTCCTTCTGAGCGAGCTCATTTGGAATTCTTACATCAGTGCATCGGCACGCTGAGGTGGGGCTCATGGGGACAAACAAAATAGCAACCACAACGCTGGCACCACTCAGGACCCCGCATCCCGGGGAGGCCTGAGAGCTCAGCTGTATTAAGGGGCCATTGGAGTTTCCCTGTTATTTGTCTACTTTTGGAGGATTAGAACTTCCGCTGGGCTGTGTTCATCTGTGCCGAGAATTTAAACTTAGTGCATGCAACAACAGGGACAGTGAGATCGGCTAGAAGTGCTCAAAAAGAAGTCTGTTTGGACTTTGCAAAGCTTTTAGATGCACAAAGAGAAGCAAATTGAGGGGTTTCCGATTTCTTTTGGGAGTCTACATTGGGTGGTGTTTTCCTTTTTTCCACTTCTTCCCTCCCCCCTTCATGAGCCTTTGTTTTTAAAGTGGTGATCATGCAGATCTTCACTGCACAGACCCACATGAGTGGTACCAGGTTAGAAAGGCCGAGATATTCACATGGTTCTTCAGCATGTCCCCCCACATGCCCATGGTCCTTCTTTTCCTCTGTGTGATATATAAGTAAGAACTCTCACTGAAGCCCCTCCTCAGAGAGACTGCAGAACCATATTGTAGGAACCAAATAGTAAGCACTATTTAAATCTTCTGTAGGACATAGTTCCCTGGCTTTACAGCTAAGAAAACTGAGGCTCAGGGTGCCAGGACAAGGTTAAGAACACATCTGCAGATTTCTCCATTTCCCCGTCCCTTTCTTTATTGCACAGCTCATGAATTGATAGACGTTGTTTATAAGTGGCATATAAATAAGAGCTATGTGCCACTTGCGAGTGTGACATATCTCCTATTTTTAATGCAACTGTGTTATGCATAAATATCAGTGATAATAATGATGGTAATATAAATCATGATTAGTTCTTACAAATGAAGTATTCATTTGGGTCAACCATCATGAGTCAAAGATATTTTATTTATCCCTGTTTTTTTATATTACATAAATGCACACCTTGTCACTGATGAAAATAATAGCAAAATAATTCTAAGTTTCTGATGAGTGAAACTCCACCCATTCCCTGTTCATGTTCTCTGTTCCTTTCATATGTACAGGGGCCTCCACACTCAGAGGACAATTCCACTGCCTAATGAGCCGCTGTCAGTGGTGGGAATTGCAGACAAAATAACATCATGGTTGACACTCTCAAAATGAACTTGAAATCCTCTGGGCTCCATTACAGGATTTTTAGAAACTTGATATTTGCAAGATTGAAAATATTTTAAGAAAATCCTTTCTTAAGGTGTTCCCGTTTTTTTAAATTTTTAGTTCTGATTCATTTACAGTGTGGAAGTAGAGGGAAGAACAAGTAGGATAATAATTGTACTTTGCATTAAAAGAAGGAAAGACCACAACATTGATTTTCTAGTATTTTTAATATTTTATTAATGAAAAGTCACAGAAACTCAGGTCAACTCTTGACTGGAGGGTCCAACCATTTTTTGTTTTGTAAGTATACATGAGATATTCTTCACAGTTATCTAAGTCATTCCGTTTACTCTGTCTTGAGTATCCAAATGAAGCCCCACCCCCTGCAAACAATTAGATTTTCTTCTCCACTTGACCCTCAGGCTTCTTAAACACAGCCCAAATATGAGATGCTGACATTAGTGTGGTTATAATGGATTTTTATATTGAATGGATTATATATTGAATTTTACCTTCTTGGTCTGATCTGCCAATCATTCAATTCAGAAGGAAGAAAATGGAAGGGAACTTGTTTATCTTGCTTTCTTAGTTATATAAATATGTATATGTATATATGTGTATCTAATAAGCAAAAACCAGAATGTTCTCGGCACACATGAAGCCTAAAACTATGAAATAGTAGAGTAACTGAATCAATAGAATTTATAAATAGATATTTGCTTTGCCCATCTGCACAGCTAAAATGCAAATAATCTATTAATTACAACTTGAACAGTAGAAAGATGAGGCTTGAGCACTGAACTGAAATATTCTTTTCCACATGTAAGAATGCACAGTATGAAACTGTCTCCCTCAACCACCTCATAACTAAGTAAGTAATAACATAGCAAGTGGTAGAATGTGTTAGCATAGAAAAAGGAGGGAGGTGTGGGACTGAGTATATGGGGAGGACTGCAAAAGTTTTAGTGGAAGAACAGTAACTTTGTACACAGTTTTAATCATTGCTGGAAAAGGGTAAAGAACTTTTGTTAGCCTTATATAAGTTCAACAGCAAGAGAGTAAAGGTTAAGAATCCTACTTTCAGCTCTAGTGTGGAATTAGAAGTCCATTCTCCCATCAATGCACAGGGGATTTGCACACGAGAATGGGAGCTACATGAGAAAATCCTTCAGGGATCTGTGAGAAAATAAACTCTAACATGAATATTTGAACTACATTTTACAATAGACTGATCATCAAGCACAATATGCATGTGGAAATTTTAACATTTTAAGAGCAGTCTGTAAATACATGTCTAAGTGTACAGACATGTATTTATATACATATATACACCATCAACATATATATTTGAAATCCGTGAGCATCAGTGTGATTATGCACTAACTCCAGTCTATAAAACTAACTAGCTCATTATGTGTTCCAACTGTTTATTGTTATCATGCTGTTTGAGGACATGATCATATAAAATTTCATTACATAATTGAAATAATATTTCGGAAAAACTTAAATGCACTTAACATGAATTTTTCTTTTTCTTTCTTTTAGTCACCTCAACCATAAAACACACATATATGCACTCATTGCAATTTTTCTCAGTTGAGTCTTTTCAAACAACAGATACAAGCATCTCTATTTTCCTTCAGAAAGACCAAAAGAGGCAAATTTTCTCTCTTTTTTTTTTTTTTGCAATAACCCTTCGGAATTTAACAAAACAGATTTCAGCCTAAAACACTTCCTCACTGTGGGAAAAGCAGTGCGCTGTGTTAAAACTGAGAGACAATTCTGCTAGCATATACATTATAATGTGGAAACCTGTAAGGACATGGGTGAAGGGCTAGTGTTTATCAGGTTATTTTGGCTCTTCACAGTCTGTTTGCTTACTCTGATAGCAACTTGTTGATAATGGGAAGTCTTTTGTGAGAAATGGCATGAAAAACAATGATAAGCATCAGATTTAATAAAGTATCTAAGCAAAGTCTTAAAATGACACCCACACTATGAAGGGAAAGCCAAATTTGCTTTTTCTGAGGGGAATTTGTGTTTGTCAGGAAGGGTTCCTGGAGGCTTTGTTTGGAGGCCTTGATGTGTGACCAGGACGCTATAGGCCGCCCTTCACCCTTGCCCTCCTTCTACCACCGCTCTGCCCACCCAGACTGACACCGCAGGGGGAAGGGTTTCAGAGGAGAAAGAATCAAAAGCTGAGGGACGGGGAAAAAAAGTGCTTTTCAGGGTCTGATGTGTGGGAATCAAATGAGAGGCCTAGCTCAAATCCGGTCGCCAGGCAACCAAAGTGATATGCTGAGGGAATATCATTAAAGTTGGAAAGTAAGCAGTCTCTCTGAATTAGTAAACCAACCACAGGATTGACGATACACCCGAACTCCATTGGAGCTGGAGTGCCATTTCTCCAAGGAGGACAAGCAGGGGCTTTGCTCAGTTAAAGGGGGAATGGAGAGGCAGAGGAAGGGAGAGAACACAGCTGATTTGTAGAGTTTTTTCATAAAAAAAAAGACAATGGCTGTCCAGACATGGAGTTGGTGGTGAAATATGGTAACTGCCACGGCTGCAGCTGGCTCGCTGACACAAGATTAATAAGTTGCCGTTTCCTAGCCGACCAGAACCTAGTGGGAACTATCCAGCATTTTATCTTGAATTGTGGGTAACAGCCTTACTGCAAGCTGGCCTAGTTTACTGCTCTGTGTTTTCCAGATCTCCCAAAGTGCAGCAAACATCTGTGACTCTAATGAGGTCATCATTGAGGGTGTCCAGAGAGCTGGGCCCTGAGAACTGACCTCACCTCTCCCTGAACATAAAGTACAAGTGCTGTGGGGAAGCAGGACAAATTAAATGGGGGAGCTGGCACTTGGCTGTAAGTTAAGCTCTTGAGAAACTTTTTGCTGTGATTAAAAAAGATAGGGAGAGTGAGAGAGAGAGAGAGGAGACTGAGGTTCAGAAATGACAGTACCACAAAGGGTTAGCAAGCCTCCAGAATTAGATTTAAAAGGCCTCACTGATGAATATTATCACTGACATGAACAAGCAAAGCTTATCTGGGCCTTCCTTCTTGAAAGGCTGAATGAATTTGCCAACTTCTGCATTTTACCACATTTTGGTGGAAATGGTGCAGAGACCAACATGATTTAAAATGAAGCCTGGGCAAATTCAACCACAAAGCATATATCTGTGTGTCTGACAGCAAAATTTCAAACATTATGCAATATGGCATATCATTTATAAGTAATTTGATTACAGACACAGAAAATGAATAAACTTGTTCAGATACCACCCTCCCCTGAGTTATTCCAACAGTTATAGTTTTTACAAATACCACTATCAAGCAAATGTGCAAACAACCCAAAACCACATTGAAATCTGTGAAATGTAGTAACTTTGTTTAGCCATCTAAAGCAAGAATATCTAAGAGACGACTCTACTTCCAGCTTCCTTTAAAAATTCCATTCTTATGGGATGATAAACATAAGCTTTTAAGGAAGGAAAAGTTTTAAATTTTGAGGGAAAAGCATACTTCTGAGAATTGTGCCTATCACTTCATTTTTAAGTACATTGGCTCCATGTTGATTATGTATTGTCTGTTTCAGCCACATCTGCCCACAGAGAACAATCAAGACAGCGGTGTCATTGTGATACCTCAGGAAAGGACTATGCGGATAAAGTCCAGTAAGAAAGAAAACAGATGTAGGTCATCTTCAAAACTCATCTAGAAATCTTAATTCATACACATTAACTCACACTGTATGCAGATACATTTTTCTCTGAGATAAAATCAATGAGACACAGAATGCTATGTCCTGGTACTTTTATAATGAGTTTGATTTGGAAAAGTGGGAATGTTATGATAGGATTAAAGTTGCCAAGCTTTTATTACTCTTACATCATTATCAATTTTTAGAACAGATTTAATGCAAGAGATACAGAAGACTAGTAACAGAGAAGCGACCACTTCCTCAAAAGCCAGTAAATGTTGCACAAAACTCATTTCCCCATGTGGTATAGATGGCTGGGGAATGAGACAGCAGCAGCAGTGAGCTAGCCAGGAAAAAGTGTTAGCCTTTCCCCTGGTTGACACTGAGCCTTTACACTGTGATAGCAAGGGGGAAGTCAAGGTGCTGTCCCAAGCTTCATTTATGAATGATAACATTATGGATTGGGGATGATTATGGAGGTGCACTTAAAATATAGGACATTCAAGATGAAGGATCTATAATAGTAATGCTATAGAGAAGTTTGAGTACTACCTGCAAGTCCCTTAATAAAGACAATTTCACCTTAGAGGAAGTGTTGTTCAAAGTCTTGAGATAGAGTTTAAAGGAAAGAGAGATTTATAAAACAAAACAATTTCTGCTTGCCTGTGAGCTGGAGAGGAGCATTCCCCAGTGCAGAGATCTATATACCATTACACTCTCCCAATTTTCAGGAAGGCCTTGGCTAATGCCCATTTCAAGGCTGAGTTTATTTTTCAAATGCAAATGAAGGAAGTGTTGCTCTCAGCTTTGCAAACAGTTTTCAGAAATCCTGTTGGCCTACATTTAGCTGGGAAGCAGCACCCAGTACCAAGCTTAGGAGCTCAAACAATCAAGCAGTTGTTTGCCTCACTCACATTCCTGAGGCAATCTGGTTCCAGCTGAACTCCTTGGGAACAGTCTGGGCTATGTACCCCTGGGGCATCTGCCCCAATTAGCACTGACCCTTAGGGGCCTCCTTGCTGGCCCTAGGTCACTTCCAACCTCTCAGACTCTGAGTAAACCAAACTGCTTTAGGAGACTCTAAGCTTTCCACAGCCCCAAGATGAGCTGGACATCCAGGCTCACCAATAGAAATTCAGTCATCCTGGAAAGCTGAGACCAAAAGGGCCTCCACCAGGTTCTCTGATTCAGAGGGAGACACATATGGGGGAATCTTTGCCATGGTTGAGGAACAACGGTAAAGAAGGGTCAGAGAGTACCGGACCAGGCTAGACTCAATGGCGCACAGCTGGATTTGGCTATTGGATCTTCTCTGCCTAACTGGGTGGGGTGTGGGGCAGGGGGCAAGGCACCAAACCCTACCAAACTTCAGTTTCCACATAAATTGGGGATGAATATATCTGTCCTGCCTTGTTGTCATGAAAATCCAATGGCTCCATGTATGTAACATGTTCAGTAAAATGCCTGGCTCATAGAAGGTCCTCACTAAATGGGAGTTAATGGCAAAAACTGAAACCCACCATGTTTGACCAGGATGATACCACTTCTGGGAAAATCAGGAGCCATGCAATTCTTTAAATCCCTGTTTTGGTATGGTTCACAATCAATTTGTGACTAGTCATTCCTTTCTAAGAAAGCAACCAATTTACAATTATTTCTTGTGCCACTCTCCACCCAGAATTTCTAGGCACTGTGGGGGTGAAAAAGGGAATATATGACATGATCCCCAGCCTTGAGGATCTGACTGAGCATAAACCAACTCAAGAACAATTTAGGTGTCATACTGCACATACTGGGTATACAATGTGAGCAATGGGAGTTGAAAGAAGCAGGGAATTGACATGGGCTGCCACAGTTAGGGAAAGCTCCATGAGGGTCCATATTTGCTGTGTCTACTATGAGCAAGACACTGAGAACAGTCAAATAAGGTACAGCCTGTGCTCTAAGATACTTAAAGCCTAGAATAGAGAAATGACATTCCCATACCATTTCAAAATGGTGCAGTGAAAGCTAAGAATGGATTTTAGGGAGGAACATGCTATAAAAGCATGGAAGAAAAATGGCTTAACTTGGCTTTGAAATACAAATGGATTCTAAGTAAATCCCAGCAGGTGGATCAGTATGAACAAGATAAGATAGTGGGGAACAATCAAGTTACTTGTATATGTATGTGTTGGTGTGTGTGTGTATGTGTATGTGAGAGAAACAATGAGAGATAGAGAAAGACAGAGAGAGAGGTACAGGGAAGGAGAGGGATATTTAAGTGGAAGAAAAATAGAACTTCTAAAATTAAGATTTAAAGAAGTTATTTTAAATTGTTATCTCTATTTCTTTTTATAGATTGTGCAGATGTTTACACTAAGAGGTTGGCATGATCCATGACTAGTAGGTTATTAAGACCAAGGATTCTTGGGTATGTCTTTAGTAAGCGACTTAACAGGATAGATGTCAACCATAAGTTTATTCACATTTGCATATACTCTTATCTCCCATATGCTGGTGGGACTGACCAGAGTAGAGCTGAAACCCAGGGCAGTTTTGTGAGTTGGTTTTCTGATCAAGACCTTCTCTTGGAAATTAGCCAAGAAAGCAGATCTCTGAGCCCAAAGTCCTCCAGAATAATCAGCTCACCAGGCATTGGGCCTGGGGTGGTAGTGAAGGGACTAGGGGATTGGGATGCACACACTATTTCTGGACTTGGCTGAGAGAAGGGATATAGAACTAGACACAGCTTTGAGACTAAAGATTCTTGTACCCCTATGCCGTTTCGAGCAAGTCTTCCCTACTTCCTTGTCTTGAGTCACCTATTGTCTTGGCCAATGTCTATTAGCTTGACTGTCTGCTCTGTATGCTGGGACCAAGATAGGAAAGGTGTTGAGGTTCTGAGTCATTCTTGGATGGGTGACCCAAAGCTCTATTTCACTGAATTATCCATA
The DNA here is from genome assembly GCF_030020395.1 of Manis pentadactyla. Lineage (NCBI taxonomy): Eukaryota > Metazoa > Chordata > Mammalia > Pholidota > Manidae > Manis > Manis pentadactyla. Next base: position 112,525,406 of record NC_080019.1, read on the forward strand.
TTTATTGATGAAAATCTCTGAGCCATGATGGCTCAGGAGGTCTTCAGTGCTAGAACAAATGCTTCTTTGAGGAGAACAAGTATGAGCAATCCTGGAATTTTTCCTTTAGTGGCAAGATACTGGAGATATTTACTTGCTTCCACCATGGGGACTGAATGTAACCAAACAGTAGTTCTGCTGCGTGATTATTTAAGGGACATTGGGTAGATAAAGCTGTTGAAATATAACCACTTCATATAGTCTAAATTTATTTGGGATTTTCCCTCCTTCTTTCATCCAACAAACATTTATTAAGCACCTATCATGACCTAAACTCCGTGTAGGCAGTTTCCATTCTCAAAAGCTCACAGTCAAGTGGAGGAGACTAATGGAGTGAGAAATGCTGATAGGCACAAAAGCACAAGGACACTGAGGGGGCCCAAAGGAGTGGGCTTTGGGATGGGAAACGGTTTCGGGGAGAGAAGCAGAAGATAATTTGGAATAGTTGACCTGGTTATATGCAGAGACATGGGGGCTGAAGAGAACTGAAGCAAGATGGGCAGGCAGGGGTCGGTGTGAAGGGTTAGCACAGCAGGCTAACAAGTAAGGGTTTTACCTTAAAGGGGATAGAGCATCATTGGAGGTCTTAACCAAGGAAGTGATAGAATCAGTATTATGTTTACAGCAATCTTCAGGCATATGAGAGGCAGGACACCTTCAAAGATGGAGCTGGGGCAGGAAGACACTACCAATCTGTGTGGCAGAAAATGGAATAGAAAGTTACCCTTCTACAGTTGATAAATTAAGACTCTAGTTAGTTTACCTGATCAAATTTTTATGGCTCCTCATTGGAGTTTCTTGAGGACAAAGACCCATGTTTCTTGTTTTGGTGCACTTTCCTTTGTCTACACAATCAGTAAATGTCTGATGAATCTATGGCAAATGAAGAACAAGAAACTGGGTTTCAGTCCTCAGATCTGGGGGGTTTTCTACAACTACACATTGCCTCCCTGACAGAGTTTAATTTTGGAAATGATTAAAGGCTAGAGTAACAGTTATATGTGGCATACCCTGTGACTGTTAGGTCCTTAGTAAATACTGAGCTGAACAGGCTTGTCTGGGCAGAGGAGTGAGGAGTTCAAGGAGGAAGCATCCCCTTCAGTCTCCACGAAGTTGTTAGTGTATGAAAGACCTGGGCAAGAGTGCAGCCACTAGACTGCTGAAGAGGGGGCTTGGGGCAATGAGTCAGAAAGAGGTCACTAAGCTTCTGGGACTGGGGGGGGGGAGATAGCAGAGAAGTTTCTGTGCAGTAGGAGAGACTTGGGAAGGAGGTGAGAGGAGCCCCACTTTAACATGTGGTTGCTGGTTTGCTTCCTCTGCACCCCTCCACCCTGAAAACTAAGTGAGGAGCTTTTGACCTCTCATCCTTTGTTGAGTCAGTTCAGTTTGCCATTAGGCCCCTAACATTTCCTGCCCACTCAGAGAGTAAAAGTGAGGTGTGAGCATGTGGGTGCTGGCTGTGCAGTACAGTGGCTGTGTGGGCTCTGGGGTCTGAGCTCTGGGATCTTTTGGCCTCAGTTTCCTCATCTGTAAAATGAAAATAACAACAGTACCCACTTCATAAAATTGTTCTAAGGATTTAATAGATGATGTTTATAAAGAGTTTAGCGCAGTGGCTAACACAAGGTAAGTATTGAAAATAATATTAGCCTTGGTTATTTTCAGGCGCTGGGGAGGTAGGAAGGTTATGGAACCAATCGTTGGTCCCAAAGATGTGTCTTACTCTCATCAACTATGTTAAATTGCTCAGCCACTGGATGGCTCTTGAGAAACTACCTTTATGTCCATCTCTGCTCCTCGCAGGCCTGAGGGAGCTGACCCCATTGTGACTTGTACAGACACCTAGAGCAGCCAGCCTGTAGGGCCAATAAGAGGCCACTCAGAGAGCCCCGGGATGGCCACCCATATAAGAAAGAACCAGCAGTTTGAGGAAGTACTTAGATATTGTCCACATAATCATTTTTGAAAATCACCAGACTAGCTAAAATTGAAAAGAAAAATAAATATGGTCATTTTTTAAAGGCAGCCTGTCAAGAACACCAACGATAATTTTGACCCAGGAATGTCTGATGAGTTGAAATACAAAGGAGACTGCATTTCTTCCAATCATATTATTTGCTTTCATAGTCATAACATAAAAAGATAAATAAAGAATTAGAAAAACATTAGAAAAAACAAGCGAACTCTTAATAACCCTTAACGATCAAGGATCTTTATTCTAAAGAAAAAATATAGCATTTGATTTCACCATAAAAATTTCTAAAATATTCATAATTGAGATATCTACTATTAGAATTTGACTGATACATTTCCCCAATTATTGTAATAACACTATTATTTCTCACAGACACTAAATCAGCAGAGAGTTCACAAGAGAACATATATAATAAAGCATGAAATGGTACTGTATTTATACCAAAAAAATGCAGAGCTAAACATTCATATGTTCTTCACAAATAAAAAGGATTTATTTCTGCTTTTAGAAATCTAGCCTAAGTCAATGGACATAAATTAAGCAAATGAATTATGAACCAAGATATTTATTAAAGAATTATTGGCCATCCTGCCTAAAGCAATATACAGATTCATGCAATCCCTATCAAAATACTGAAAACATTCTTTAATGAACAGAAACAAATACTTCTAAAATTCATATGGAACCACAAAAGACCCCGAATAGCCACGGCAATCCTGAGAAGAAAGAACAAAACAAGGGGGATTACACTCCCCAACTTCAAGCTCTACTACAAAGCCACAGTTATCAAGACAATTTGGTACTGGCACAAGAACAGACCCATAGACCAATGGAACAGACTAGAGAGTCCAGATATTAACCCAAGCATATACAGTCAATTAATAAACAATAAAGGAGCCATAGATATACAGGGGTAAATGACAGTCTCTTCAACAACTGGTGTTGGCAAAACTGGACAGCTACATGTAAGAGAATGAAACTGGATTACTGTCTAACTCCATATACAAAAGTAAACTCAAAATGGATCAAAGACTTAAATGTAAATCATGAAACCATAAAATTCTTAGAAGAAAACATAGGCAAAAATCTCTTTAATATAAACATGAGCAACTTTTTCATGAACATATCTCCCCAGGCAAGGGAAACAAAAGCAAAAATGAACAAATGGGACTGTATCAAACTAAAAAGCTTCTGTACAGCAAAGGATGCCATCATTAAAATAAAAAGGCATCCTACAGTATGGAAGAATATTTTCATAAATGACATATTCAATAAGGAGTTGACATCCAAAAATATATAGAGCTCACATGCCTCAACAATCAAAAAGCAAACAACCCTATTAAAAAATGGGTGGAGGATATGAACAGATACTTCTCCAAAGAAGAAATTCAGATGGCCAACAGGCACATGAAAAGATGCTCCACATAGCTAATCATCAGAGAAATGCAAATTAAAACCACAATGAGATATCACCTCACACCAGGTAGGATGGCCAACATCCAAAAGCCAAAAACAACAAATGCTGGTGAGGATATGGAGAAAGTGGAACCCTCCTACACTGCTGGTGGCAATGCAAATTAGTTCAACCACTGTGGAAAGCAGTATGGAGGTTCCTTAAAAAACTCAAAACAGAAATACCATTTGACTGAGGAATTCCACTCTTAGGAATTTACCCTAAGAATGCAGCAGCCCAGTTTGGAAAAGACATATGCACCCTTATGCTTATTGCAGCACTATTTACAATAGCCAAGAAATGGAAACAACCTAAATGTCCATCAGTAGATGAATGGATAAAGATGTGGTACATATACCCAATGGAATACTATACAGCCATAAGAAGAAAACAAGTCCTACCATTTGAAACAGCATGGATGGAGCTAGAGGGTATTATGCTCAGCAAAACAAGCCAGGTGGAGAAAGACAAGTACCAAATGATTTCACTCATCTGTAGAGTATAAGAACAAAGAAAAAAAAAACTGAAGGAACAAAACAGCAGCAGACTCACAGAACCCAAGAATGGACTAACAGTTACCAAAGGGAAAGGGACTGGGGAGGGTGGGTGGGAAGGGAGGGATAGGGGGATTAAGAGGCATTATGATTAGCACACATAATGTAGGGGGGGCATGAGGAAGGAAGTATAGCACAAAGAAGACAAGTAGTGACTCTATAGCATCTTACTATGCTTATGAACAGTGACTGTAATGAGGTATGTGGTGGGAACTTGATAATGGGGGAAATCAAGTAACCACAATGTTGCTCATGTCATTGTGTATCAATGATACTTTAATTTTAAAAATTATAATAATGGTAGTAATTGATAATAAACTGCATGGACCTGTTAAATCCATGTAATGGAATATTATGCAGTTACTAGAAATGATATATGTTAATAACTTTAAATATATGGGAAAATGCTCAAGATATAAGATTAAATAAAAAAGAATACAGAGCTGCAAATGAAGTATAATATTAAATATATATAGTAAGACTAGAAGGGAAGTACTAAAACATTAAAAACGGTTATTTTTGGCTTTTGTTTCCCTCTTTATTGCAATATTTTCTAACTTTATCAACTATAAGCATGTAATACTTTTATAATAGTTTGAAAAATCACAGTAAAATTATCCTGCACAGCTATTGTTGTTTCAGACCTTTAAAAGGAACTAATTATTTCTGTTCATAACAAATTCCACTTTATTATGAGAAGATTTAAACTAGTCTGAACCATGAGTTTTAAACATTTTCTGCTCCTATCCCCAGATTCAAGCTTTTTTTAAGTCAATTTAAATTTTTGAGGGTACGCACAGACTGTACTTCTCATTGCTTCCCCTTCTCATCCCTTTTTTATATCTCAAACCAATCTTTGAAATCTTATTCTTCCTCAAATTAATGAGGGAAAAAAATGAAAATAATAGTCACATTGAGTAAGAAGGCAGATGTATGCCTTTTTTTTTTTAGTAAAAGCAATATATAAAAACACATGTATAATAAAAACGAAGTGACCCCTACTTTAAAATAATTCATGTTGGTAAATTCACCATTAGAATCTACTGTAATGCATTTGAAATACAATTTGACTGTTAAAAGCGGGAGTTTTCCTAACTTCTCAGGACCCCCTCTATGGGTCTCTCCATCTCACTTCAGTCTCTAGGTCCTCCTCAGGCCGATTAGTCCAACCCTGAGGCAGAAGGAAGCCCAGGCAAGGCAGCAGGGAAGCAGAGTGAAAGAGGTTGTTCCTGAGCCTGGGATTAGCTTAAGGCAAGTGAGGACTAGCTTCCAGCACAAAATGTAGGGGGGTGGGTGCGAGTAGTAATTGAAACAAATGCCATTTTAATGCAACATCTTTAAAAAACCTAATTAATGCAAAAAATCTATGATGAACAAAATATCAAAATTTTGAATGAAGACTGGTACCATGCCAACCTATATTGGAGTCTGAGGTAAAGGGAAAAACTATGTGCCCCTATAAATATGTTTTTATGTATTTTTTTAATGGTTCATTTTTCCAGAACATTAAGTTGTTTACAAATATTGAAAAATCAGTGTATTTTCATTCCTGAAGGAATCACTCTTCAAATTCTGTCATTTCCTGACAATTAGTCATTATGAAAAAGCTCAAAGCTCTGGGTCAAACACTGAACAAATAAGGGTCTCACGTCCACTTTATTGTGGTTTAAAATTCCTGTGCCAGGATAGTCATGAGGACTTAGGTTCTAGAGGGAGACATCCTACAGCTAAACCATTCAGTTTGCCAATATTTATTGAACATCCACTGTATGCAGCTCATTTCTAGGCACTGATGCCACATTGATGTGTAACAGACCAGAGTCTGATTTCGTGGAACTCTCCTTTTACTGAGCGTTTAATTAACTGGCTTTGTTTGCTTACATGTTTGCTCTTAATGGATGTTTATTTCTCACCATGCATTTATTTTTCTAGCTGCTGTAATTTACTCTCTGCTCGTCTGTATCATTCTTTGGGTTCCTGAAATGGGCTGTCTTGCTATTAACCTTGCATTCCACACAGAACCTTTGCACTTCTGGTGATGGCTTATCTTCCACATGCATAAGTCTTCTCTTCCATACTGCCTTTGCTGTTCCTAGTTCCCAATTAGCTGAGTGCAGTGCTTTGCACATAGTAGACATTCACAAAATAGTTGAGGATCACTTGATTGTCAAATGAATGAATCAGTAGGAGAAACCACAAAGGGAGGACTAAATGTCCCTGGTCCCTGGAGAGGTGGGAGAGAGGGACGGAGAGCAGCAGAACCATCCTGTGGCACCTGGCTGTTTGTATTACGTCTGGTACATGAATACATGATGGTGGCTGTGTTGTTCGTATATACTGGGGAACACTGACAGGTGGGAGAGGAACAGGGTAAATGCCTCACAATAAGAACTGCCCTGAGAGATGTGTATTATGTTGAGTAAGTCACTCCTCCGCCCTGAAAGGGTCTCCTTTTCCTCACCTACAAAATCAGGGAGCTGAACTGTGAAGTCTAAAGGAGCTTTGAGCTCTAACACAGGTTGAATTCACTCCCTGGTGCTGTAGGTTCCAGTTGGTGTGGGTGCCAGGAGGCACTGTCTCATATTCCTTTGTGCTTTTGTTGCTCTTAGGAAAGGGATGTCTTCCAAGTCTACAATATAAACACCCGTCAGGAGAAGGGGGGCAACTGTAGCATTTCTTCATGATGAAGATTTCAGGAAACAGCTGTGTAATTCCAAGATGTCCTTCTGGCATTTGGTTATTTTAATATCGAAATGTGGAAAACTAGGAAGATCACCTCAGGTCCCTTCTTGGACAAAGTATCTCTGCTTTAGCATGTTCCACTTTGAGAATTTTTGTGTTCATGTATGGTTTGGGGGGAACATTATTTTGCTTTTAACTTAACCCTTAGGAGAACCGGTAAATCAAATGCCAGCTCCTAAATACTGTGAACTATAATATTTGTAAGGAGTTTTACAGTTTCCGCAGACATTTTCACACTTGTATTCTTGTTTAATCCTCATGACAGTCCCGCCAAATGGTAATTTCTTATTATAATCCTTTTCATATGTGAGGAAAATGAGCTCAGCCTGTGATACCCATCTGTGGACCCCAAAGCTTTTCAGACACAGAGATTTTGAATCTCTTTCAAGGAGGAAGGGCCCCGAATGGGACAGGCGACCAGCAGAGTCTGTGCCATTGTCTCTCAGAGATTAGGGGAAAGTTTCCTGCTTTGGACAACTGGGTGGAATAAATCAGTGGTTCCCCCAAACCTCCCATCAACCTAGACTTGTGGGACCAATCTCCAGGGAGTGATTTAAATTTGAGTTCTGAAAAAAGTTTCAGAATTTCCTAACTTCTTTTTGTACTATCAATATTTCATTTGCAATTTTAATAAATATTTATTCAGTGACTACTTCGTGTTCATTTGCTTTTATTTCTCTACTAGACCAAAGAAAAGTTGCAACGCTGTATTCGGCAACTCGGATCTTTAGTTGTGTGTGTGTGCACGTGCGTATATGGAGATCGATGAATTTCTCAGAATTATTTTGGACTGTGAAATTCAAAAGTCTATAAAACACTGAGGTATACCCATTACATTTATCACATTACTTCCATACATGGAACTCTCTAATGGTTCTTCATTACTTTCGGATTATTAAGTACTAATTCCCAACTGTCTGATTTCAACTACTCTAGGTTTTCATTTTAAACTGTAAAACAATGTTGTTGGACTAAATAGACTCCAAAATAATTCTTAACCCTTAGTTCTATGGATTTCTAAGTGTCACAGATATATGAATTATATGGCAAAGAGCAATAAGCAAAGCCTTCTGATGGAAGCCTCCTGAGGACAGAGCAAGGCTGGCCAGGGGATTCCCCCACCTTTCCTGAGTGGTGTTGGCCCAGTGAGTGTGGTTTGAACGTTTAGTGCTCAGAAACAAGAGTTCCACCCATTTCCAGCAAGGTAGCTAAAGGAGGCATTCTTCCACTGAATTAAACTCTGAAGCATGATACCAAAATATCATAATTAAATACTACAAACAAAGCAAAAGATTAAAAAAATCAATCAATGAATATGAACTGTCCAGATGACAGTTCAATGTTAACTTTGCCTAGTATATCTCATTTAGGTCTTTAATAAAGATTTTTATTTACTGTTAAGAACTTATTTCCTTTTTCGAGTGAACAAATTTCTCTTTCCTCTCTCCTTCCTCTTTCCTCCTTTTTTGCCATCCATCTATCTTTCTTTCCTTCTGTACTTCCTTTCTTCCTTTCTTTCTTATTCCATTGGCACCTTTAACAGAAAATGAATATCTCTGTGGCTTATTTTAACTCAGATCCTAGCACATGCATGGAAAAAAGGAAATCAGAACAATGAATGTGTCTTGTGAAAATGGATAATAGAGTGTTGGTAGATGACTATTACTGTGGTTGTTTCATATTGTCAAATAAAATTCATGTACAATATGTCCATTCAGAAATCCAGCAAAACACAAAACCATATTTTTTGCCTTATTTTCAGCTTTGTTTTAAAAAGACACCTTCCTGTCACTGGTGCTTGTAAGTGAATAAAATGAAATTGATGCCTAGCAGGGGGAAAAAGGGAAAATACTTCTTTACTTTGTATTAAGAATATGTGACATCTTTGCTGTCAGTGATAGTGAAGTGAAATACATACCAAATATGTCTTGACATATCTTGACAGGAACGTATGTCTTCTTTTCTCTCATTTATTTTTGTGATAGGAATATGTGATTTTGCTGCCAAGGAAGCTTGTAATGTTGTAGAGAAATGGAAATGAAATTGTGTTGGGCATGTCCAATTTCCCCTGACAGAGTGGCATGAGCTATAGCATGCATGCAGTCTTGGGAAGTTAACAACAGGCCTCAGCCAGCAAGACCCAGGCATCGACATTTGTCAAAACAACTTTCCTCAACACATCAAAATGTTCCATTCTCTTTTGTGTTATTCAGATGTGTTCGGGTAACTACGTTTTAGAAAACAGTGACTGTCAGAGAATCACTGCCATCCACATGTGAACGAGATGAAGAGAAAATATCTTATCTTCCCTACTCAGTATGAGCCTATTCCACTGTGATTGTTTTTAATCCACGAGTGTCCTTTAAAACTAATCAAAATCTAATATAACTAAAAGTATTGTCTTTTTGTTTTATGGTTTTTTTCCCCCCATAATCTGACAAAGGTAAGTGACACAAATCGGTCCTCTTTCTCTTCTTTTCAAAGCATTTTACAAATGGATGTTGCGAGTCAGTGAGTTTGGTCTATTGTTCTAGGGTGCACTGTCTTTTATAATCATTACCTTTCTTAGAAGAACTCAAATCATTTGGGTACCATTAGCCCTTTAAAACACAGGCTGTTCTTAATTTCTTATCCAACTGCTATGGAGCACTGGATGCTAGATGAGGTGGGTATGAAGCATAGCAGAATAGTATTTTAAGCAAACCACCAATTCTGTCTATTAAGGATACACAGTTTCTAGAACCCTAGCAACAATTTCTACAATAAATGGTGTTTGAAGCAAGAATCCCTTACCTAGGGCAGACAGAAAGAGAATCAGCCCAGCAGTGTAATCATTGCTCTGCTGTTTGAAGGAATATTGAGCTTAGATGCCTCCAGAAAGCCCACCAGGCCCAGAGGCATTGGACAATAAAAGGGGAAAAATAATAGACACCAATGCTTTATTAAGTATATTTTTTCTCACTTAGGTGCCCATTCCCTGGTCAGACAATTAGTTGAGGTTCTTTCCAGAGAAAGTGTTGCCCACCAAGAAAAACTCTTTAAACCTTTCAAAATAACAAATATCTTTAATGACTTTTATCCTCTCTCCATTGACATCACACATACAATGTGGCCTGTCTTGAAGTCAAGCCCAAATTGAAATCACTGCTGGCAGGGACAGGAAAAATAGAACATTTGACAATAAGAGTGGCAGATGAAGCTTTGGGGACCTTGAAAGGGAGAATAACTCAAACTATGACCTGGGACAGAAATACTGCACTTTAGTAAAACACCTGCCCGGTCTGTAAGTTAATAGGTAAGTACATGTGCACATGATAACAGGCTAAACCCAGCACTGGAGGCAAGTTGGTATTATTTTCCATGTACATGTTTAAAGGGAAAGCTGGACATGCTTTCTAGCAGGAACCTTTTGATTAGAGACCAACTGTTCATCACCACACTCCCAAGGGAAAACATTTTTATTTGGTTGTATGAAAGGATGACATATACTAGATAAATTTCTGAAGACAGAACTTCCTGAATTTGTTTAGTTCTGCTACAAATGATTCTTAAGCAATTAACAGGGTAAAATATATACATACATATTTATGTGTTACATATTATTACCCAGAGGTAAAGGTACCTTCAAAAACCCCATGATTTATTTGCAGAGTTAAAAGTTAAAACTTTATATTTCATGACTTATAAAATCTATTAGGTGCATTGCAACTTCCATTTCATTTTATTTTTATTGTGATACATTTCTAAATGATTACTTGAACTAGGGGTAAAAATTCAGTAGGATCTATCAATTTCTGCCATCAGTTCCTAATTACCTGTGCTTGCTTCGTTGTTCACCTCAGATTCCTTTGAAACACAATTTGTTCAAGGCTTATTCACTTTTGGCTGGCTTGGTGATTGGTGGTAACTTTGTCCTGGTATCACCCACCGCAGTGAGAATTTTCCCCAGTGATGGTCACTGTGGTCATTTAAATTAGGTATATTTTACTTTTAGAGCTGTCAGGGAAGTATTTAATTCCAGTAATTAATTACTTGAGATAAATTTCCCAAGGAATCCAAAGCTTAGACTTAGAGACACTGCCTTCTATTCAAACAATATGGAAGCTTTTAGGTCATATGAATAATTAAGTTTGCATCTTTGTGAAATAAACACATAAACCTACATTTCCATTGACGTTTGTAAGTCCATGGTTGAGAAACAAATATGTTTTCCTCTGTGGATAATAATGGCAGAAAGTCAGAATGTTTACTTTGCCTTTGGTATAAATTTAAATCAAATAAGGATGGTTCAGGTTGACCCAGCAGAAGCCTGGTTGCTTCCTTGGGTCTATCAGCATCTTAACTCACTTATCAAACGTTCTGGGGCTTGTAAACCCCGAAATAGATTTATCATGCCCCTTTTCCCTTATTTCAGAAACCAATGTAATTTTAAATAAAAAGTTAATCCATATGTTTCTGATTAATCTTTACTAAACTCATCAAAATGGTGTTTTGTAAGAGTGATGTGGTGTCCAAGAAGTCTTTTGAATCTCTCTGTAACAGGCCTTGTTAATACCATTTCTCTTTGAAGCAGGAAGCTGTGTTTTGCCAACAGTAAAGAAATTCAAACTCCCAAAGGGTTGAGATCAGTTTAAAACTTCAAGCCTGAGGGCTCTGTGGGGTTCTACACTTGGCAAATAGGCTACTTTCCTTCTGACTTTGAAATACTTTATTTTCCTCCCACAAGAAATGCTCTATTTATTGTTTTGCTAACATGTGTTTAAATCTATCTTCAGATTCTTTAATACATACAAGTGTATGAACCGGAAAGCAGGGCCTAGTGTTAAATTTACTCTAAAGCAGTTTCCTTTGATTGTCCATTTGGATCTTTCTTTAATTTCCCTATTTCACGACCCCACACACCTTTGTAATTTGGGTTTACCCAAAGATTCACCTGAAAAGGTGACCAAGAAGATATCACAAGCTGGAAATAAGTGCTGGGCAACCACTGGTTTTCCTTCCCGGGTTGCCCAACAAAAACATGTTTTTTGATGCACTAAGCTAGCATCTCATGCTATATTTGGTACTCTTACTTATGTTGACAATCAAAAATTCAAAGCAGAAGATTTCCAATAACATGCTCTATGTCACAAGGTGAACCATAATTCACAGTTGTAGATGTTTACTAAGTTTCTCAATGTAGTCCATTTCTATTCATATGTTTAAAGGAAGACCTGTGTAATTTCACTTTGTTTTTTATACAGTGGGTGAGAAAGAGGAGGAGAGAGTGAGAAAGCAAACAAAATAGTAGGTACAATGAGTTAAGCTTCTAGATCACTACGGTCCTTTGTCCTTCCTGCCTCCTGGCCATGAAGTGGGAGTGCCCTCTAGTGAAACTTTAAAATCATTGGAAGGGATTGGATATAACATAGTTAAGATTCTGTCCTTAAATGCTTGTTGCAAAAATCTGTGGTCCTTAACAATTCACGTAAGTTTTGAATGAGACTTAGAGAGAAACAAAAAATGCTAGCAGGTAAAACTATTTCTTTAGGAAACAAATATAAATGAATATATTGCTATAAATACCTAAAGTCTCTATCTGTATATCTCTCTTTAGCACCTAGCTATCTATGCAGAGATCCCAAGGACACATAAGTGGCATATAACTAGGAGCTGTGGATATCGAAATGAAAACTTATATGAAACACACTTACCTGCCTCTCTAGAAGAAGGATAGTAAATTCATCACTTTGAAATGTGGAAGTGAAGCAGGACTAGCAAAACACACCAGTAAATAAGCATTCTGTCATCTGTATTATTCCATAGCTCTTTGTACAGAGCAGCATATGCTTATTGTGATGAAATTTGATGTGCTCTGGAAAAAGTACAAGACTGGGCATCCATGTTCTTACCTTGGACTTCATTTACCTTGCTGTGTGAGCTTGAGCAAAATACTCAACCTCCCTGAGCTCAGGGTCGTCATCTGCCTAATGGGCTTATGACACCTGCCCGGCCACCACATAGGGTAGTACTAGGTGAGATAAAGTGTGGTAAAGGGCTTTGAAGGTAAAGCACTATATTGTAAAGTATTATTTTTTCTGACTTTTCTGTCTTCCTACTGTGGAGATTTCAAACAAAATCACCTTTCAGAATGAAGGGGGAGAGAGGGGACCCTCCTAAAATTCCTGATTCCTACAGTCAGGAGTCATTGACAAAACAGTTTCCTTCCCACTTGAGAACAGACATAGTGAAGGAAACAGGGGTGCCGAGGAAGCAAACAGGGCTGGACTTCACCGGTGCGGAGGCACCGGCCCCTCTGGGCTGGGCTCCGAGCCCTTGCGGGCAGCCTGTGTGCAAGCGCAAGCAGCAGGTGGCGGGGAGAAGGTGGCAGGAAACAGTCTTCTTGGTTTGCAGCCGCAAGTGCCAGGAGTCTAATCCCACCTGCACAGAGAGGCGCCCTGTGCTTCTGTGATTAATCCCCACACTGATAACTATCCACACAACACAGTTCCTAGTTTTTGTCATCTTTTTAAAATTGAAAATATTTTACTTTGTTTTTACCAACAGTACTAAACTCTTCATCCAAGCAAACAATCTGGTTCTCCCTTTTAGTTGCGGTTAGTTTAATTTCAGGTTTGTGCTTTTAAAATTCTTTTCTCTACATAAATCTTGTTTTTAACAGGACCTGGTTTCTCACTAGTTGTGTTTGCTTTAAAGAGACCTTTATTTTTCCTAAGTCAACTTGTATAGGTACTTTACACCCATACACTTCAAATTCCAGATCCCTCAATACTACTTTTTAACAGCACAGGTATCTTCTATGTACTTACTGCCTGGATTTTCACCATCTGTCTTCTGGATGCACATCTTCTTTCTTTTGTCCAGAGTGAGAAACTGTTTCTAGTTTCTTTACTCAGAGGCACTTCACACTGTCAGATATGCACAATCAATCTTGCACTTAAACCTTCATGAGGAAGCACAACAGATGGATAATGGGAAGATGGTTGCCATGTGGGCTCTGGTGGATTCATGAACTGCCTCCGCAGCCCTGACTCCAGCAGTAAAGGAGGAAAATCATAAAGTTAACCTCCGAGGCTACCTGATGGCTTGCATGTGTGCTCTTTATGTCTCCCCTGCCCATCTGACCTAAACAGTTGGCATGGGGGTGGAACGGTGTTACTTCTTCCTTAGAATAAAATTAAACAAGACTTTCAGCAGGTCTTCAACTGCTCAGGGGTTTATCCAAATTAAGTGACTGGTTCCAGCTGAATGACCAGGGCTTCCCTGTCACAAAACAGGTCTTGGCTAAGCCTAGAGTTCACCTTGTCCAGGCTACATGCTCACGTATCAGTAGAATACCATGGCTCCTCATTGCAACTTTGGGTTCCTTCTGTATTAGAACCTTCACTGACCTTTGCTGAATACCACAAAGAAACCAAATGCTAACCTCTGTTTGTCTCAAATTTTCCCCTATTAATGCTTGGTCCAAGTCTACATTTCCAGCCAGTCTTTCATTTAAAAACACAATCTCATTCAAAACCTGCCTGGTAACTTTATCACTGGGGTAACTGTTACCTATGATGCAGGGCTGACCTGGGTCCTTGTAGCACTTGACATCATCTTTTGGACGGGTTACAGAGCCTTTTGAGGGAGTTGTTAGAAGCAGGTTCACCCTGCAATGCAGAACCGGTCACAGAAGAAAATTAGTGCATTTATCTGTCAGCATTAGACTAGATTTTCAATCCAGTTCACTAGTCACAGGGTCTGGTTTTCTCTTCCTCTGGGAGATGAAACCGATATGCTGGTAGGTAGTAAAGGTGTCAGTTATAAATTGGACCTCTGGAACACGCACACACGACAAATAGACGAGAGGACCTGAAGGCCATAAATTTAGTTCAAGGCAAAGAATTTCCCTAAAAATAGTCCAGCTTGTTAAAACACTATAGGAAGAATGTATGTCAGGTAACTGTTGGCGTTATCAGAACCAGTTCACATATTCTTTTATAGGAACCAGTGTTTGCAGTTCTTTCTCCAATGTGCTATTCATTTTAACCGCTTAAGGGAAAAAAGGATTTTGCTGCCTCTGCACTAAATAAGGAAATAAATAACTTGATTGGTTCCCTCTTCTCTGCCTCATACATGCGTGAGGCAGCAGCAGATCTTGAGTTGCAAACAGAAGGGACAAGGCCGGCAAGCACTATCAGGCTTTTCCTTGTGTTCCACTCACTGTTTACCTACCACTTAAGCAAATGGGGCTCCAATCCCTTCTCAAAAGGAGCATGTGGCCTTTTCTCAACGAAGTGAGTGATCCTGGCCTAAACTGCTTGTTTCCTAACCTCACTCCTATAATAAAATAACCCAGGTGGAAACGCTGAGGACCAACCTGATGTTAATGACCCATTACTGAAACAGAGCACAAACTAGAAGTTAAAATAAAAATGTTCAGGGTGTCTCATGACTCCTGTACTTTCCACCAATAAAGCCCACGTTCCCACTCAGTTCAATAAATGCTGCATGTCTGTTGGCCCTGAAGCTTGCACTGAACTGTACAGGTTTACAGACTTAATCCCTTGACTCAGAGAGCTTATAATGTAGATTGAGAGACAATATCCAACACTCACCAGAAAATAAACCACAGTCAAATAAAAATCAAATGGGAGCAAGCAAACATCAGTACCATATCATGAAAGCACAAAGGAAGGAATCTATAATATACTATATAGTATTTTAATTCATTTAAATTTAAACCTTTATATATGTCACCTACTATTGTGTCAGATAAAGTACTAGATACTGAAAGTCTTTAAAATTCTGACCTGATGGAGCTATAGTTTTCCTAAGGTAACAGAAACAAATAACTACAATCCATTGCTACAGCCAACCTCTTGTCACTACATCATGTCTTCTCTAAGGTGGCCTCGTCTTATACATCTTTGTAGCCCTAGAAAAGCACTTGGAACAAACAGAGCAGGTGTTCAATAGGTGTATTCTAAAGGAAAGAGTGAATATTAAAATGTGATCAAATGTGTGATAGCTTTTCTAAAAGGCTTCATTTTACCTGGATGATGAGGAAAAGAAGTTAAAAATAGAGATGTGGAAAATGACTCCTAAGTTTTTAATTGGGCACATGGTGGATAGGGATTCCATAAACAGTCAGAGGACACCAAAGAGAAGCAGGGGGAAAGGAGAAGGGATGGCGCTAAGCTGGGTTTGGGGCAAGTTGCCCAGGAGGCACCAGCTGCAGGGCATTCAGGTGGAGATGTCCAGTAGACAGTTGAAGGAGCTCAAAGGGTTGGAACCTCAAAAGAGATCTTGGAGCTAACTCATCAGCATGTTGAGAAAATGTAGATTATGAAGAGTATTAAAGACTGAATTTAATAAGAATTTATTGAGCCCTTAATATATTTGAAGTACTCTGGGGGCTACACATCTGATTAAGGAAATAATCCTTAGACTCAACATATTTAAAATCTCGTAGAGGGCGCAGATCTATTAACACACGAGTTTGTTGGGCAGTGGTGTGTATTGGCTGGATGGAGAATGAAGAAAACAAACACAAAACAAAGGCACAGCAAAGCAGCTGAGCACGTGGGCTCTGGACTCAGGCTGCCTGGGCTTGCATCCTGCATCTGTCACTGATAATCTGTGTGACCTTGGGTCAATTACTTAATGTCTGTTAATTGTGAAAGAATATCTCCTCTTAGGATTCTTATGAAGATTGAATAAAATATTAAAAGTAATTACTTAGTAGAGATTAA
Organism: Manis pentadactyla; assembly: GCF_030020395.1. Taxonomy (NCBI): domain Eukaryota; kingdom Metazoa; phylum Chordata; class Mammalia; order Pholidota; family Manidae; genus Manis; species Manis pentadactyla. Next base: position 112,541,906 of record NC_080019.1, read on the forward strand.
GTGTTCAACTATTAGTTATTGAAGGAAGAAATATTATTAATTGGTGAATAAGTTTGCAGTCTTTCAGTTTGACAGCTCCTTGGCTCAGATTAAGACTTGTTTTCCACATTATTTAGAGAGAGAAGGGGATAGTGATGTCATAACTGAAGAAATACCAGAATGTGGGGACTATTTCTTCTGCTGGGAGCACTGCAAGGTCTTTGGCACAGAAGACAAGGACAGGAATGCTTGTAGGTACACACGTGTGTGCAAAATGGACTTGGCCACAGTATCCTCATTTCAGTGGAGGTATCATAGGGAAAGGGAAAGTATACACACTTGTTAGCAAGTATGTTCCCCTTCATCACTGGGAGTTTTAAAACAAGATGAAGGTCTAATAAAAGGCCATCTCATTCCTGGGAATTCTAATTGGCCTTCCCAAGTCTGAAAGACCCCATCTCATACTGGCAGCCACCAAGGTTCCCCATGGCCACCTCCCTATTGTGTGTGAGCTGGCATGCAAACTAATGGGACTGTTTTACCTGCTAACCATGAAGTCAGCTAACTTGACCAAACTTGTTCCAAATGTAGATACAGTTTAAGTCATACCATCCAAAAGGATGGAGGAAAATACAAACATTCACAGAAGGAGGGGAAATATTGTTTCTTAGGAGTGAATAAAAACTCTTCAGGGGGAGATAAGGAAAAAGAAATCATGGGATTTGGGAACATAAGGAGACCTCACCCTCTAGACTATGAGGATTTTTGAGAAGACAGTTTGCCTTCTGCTTATTTCAACTAAAGTTTTCATTTGAATAGCTTTCTGAACCTGGAGGTAGAGCGTTAAGTGAGGTGGACAATCCTTGTCAAGAGAAGTTCTTCCTGCCTTTCTTTTCCAGAGATGAGTCTATAGTATCCTTCTTCCTCTCACGTCGAATTGATCAATGGAGGCCAAAGAATTAATTTGTTGGTAAATTAACCTACAAACTGAACTTTCTGCCATATGTTTGATTAAATATAACAAAATTAAGTCTTTCACATCTAGTTTGACTAGATAATAATCCTTTCAAAAAATAAAATTTGATTAAATTTTTTAGTGTAAATTTTTAAAATCTCTGTTCTTCCTTTGAGAATGAGTGTGAGGAACATTCCCACTTTTCCTTTCTCCAAAAATGTAGAGTTTAGACTGTGGGGCTAGGCTTGGCAGAGCTTCCCCAGGAGGAACGTAAGAGTCAAGCTCCTTTGTTAAATGTAGTCTCCTCTCCCTCTTTCAGGGAGAAAGTCTTTCAGGACATTTTAGAAATTTTCCCTCTGCCAAAATATCTCCAACTATTACCTATCCTGTTATCTTACTTCATTTACCAAACACCCGGTATGTGTCAACTCTATGACAAGTGCTTGAGGTACAGGGTAAGTTCAGACCAGTTCTCAAGAGGCTGATAAATAAGCAGTGTCCACACCATTTGCTTGTTTTCTTACCAGTTCAGAAAGCCATTCAGACTCAAACTTGGCATGAAAAATAAAATCTTACAGAGATCTAGAGGTTCTCAATTACATAGTATAATTTGCTTATTGTTGACCCATTTGGCTTTATATTATCCTGTTTGTTTCTATGTGTACCTACTTTTGGAGAATGGCATTAGATTATTAACTTGCACAGACGAAGATGAGCTCTAAGAGATTTCAGATCTGTTTAGACAGTTTTTTAGTGTGCCCTTACAGGCAATTTGTTTCTTAATAAATAATGCATGATGATGATAAAAATGTAGATGAAAAGCTACTCCTTGGGAAGGCCACTGTACAATAATCTTGCTTATATCTTTTTCGTAGAATTTGCAATCACTTAAGAGTGAAATTACCCTGAAGGGAACAAGTTGCTACTGCACAATGAGAATCGTGTTTTCCCAAACTATTTCCAATTAAATATCTACAGGTCCAAGAGCATTGGTTTTACAAGGGCATTGGGAAGTTGCTGTCTGGCTTCTTCTGGACAGTGAATCACATCAGCTTTTCTGGATTCTTCCCTGCCCCCATTTCCTTTGCTCAGAAAAATCTTATTTTTTTTTCCTTTCCATTTTGTGTTTCCCTAAAAGTATAAAACACATTGAATTTAGGGAAAGAAACATTGAGATCAAGTCTCAGTCACATCACATACTAGCTATGTGCATTTAGAAAGCTGTTCGCCATTCTGTGACTCAGTTTCCTAACCTGTGAAATGAGGAATGCATTGCTACCTATTTCCCATGGTCTCTGTGAGTAAACCACAGAATGTTATAGTTATACAATGCCTTATTATTATTATTATTAGAACAGAACTTTAAAGATTATTTTAAAAAAACACAATACATAAAGCAGCAGACTGAAAAGTAGCATACTCAAAGACCTTTTAAATAGTTTCTGCTTCTACATATAAAATACCTGCAGCATTATTTGGAGTTGTACAGTAATGCTAATTAGTAATAGCAATAATTTTTTGAGCTCATATTATGGGAGAGACACAGTACTAAGGTCTTTGCATGGATTATGTCATTTGTTTTTCCCAGTGCCTACATCATAGCTCTATCATTATCTGTATTTTTACAGAGGTGAGAGCCATGACTTGTAAAGGTTGAATAATTTGTTCATGGGCACAGAAGGGATGTCAGCCCTGACAGTCTGACTCCATAGTCCATAGTCTTATTCACATTCTTATATGCTGAGGAGTCTGTAAGGCAAAGTTCTATCTTGAACCCAAAGTCAGGTTTCCCAACTCTTGGTTAAATGTGCAGCATTGAGATCCTAGGGGAAGAGCCAGAGTGCCCATCTTTAGATCTCATGGCCTGTCAGCATGCAAGAGCACATGGGAAGGGCATAGAGACAGGGGTACTCGGACCAGCATGAGCAGCAGGCATAACATGGGACAGTGACCAAGGACTGAAACAGCTCATCAGCTGAGTTCTGGTGTCAGAACTGTCAACTGTGTTCCCACATCACAAAGAGAAAAATCCAATAATCAACACGTCATGGTACCTGACTGGGCAAGAGCAAATCAAGCCACTCTGAAAGATGCCATTAAATTAAAGAAACTATGTATTTTAGACAAAAATATATAGCAGCTCAGGACCTTAAACAATAATCTTTGCTACCTTTGAAAGTCCAAATGTGGCACATGGTGTGAAAGGGGTGTTCACTCTTTTGAGCCCTATGCAGGGGTGAGATGGTTTATTTCCCCTTGCTGGGCCCTCTCCAGGCATGGGCGTTGGACCAGCCTGTGTCTTCCCAGGACTGGGCTCCTCTCTGCCCTGAAACACCACTTGGGTAGCTCTAGGGTCTCCCCAATCACCTAGGGAATTCGCTCCCTTTCTCTCGCTTCTGTACTGAACACAGCAAGATTCACCTTTGAGTATGAGCATATTTCTGTCCTGAGGGCATTATCCAGGGGATCCTTGGCTTTCTCAGCACCAATATAGCTTCAAATAAAACCACACTAAATCCAGCCAGGTGTGCCCTTTCCTTCAGCCATAAAGATGCCTCTGAGCCTCTTCACTTCTATGTGGGATTAAGACAGTGCTGAGCTCAGGCCAGTGTTAACGAGGCTACAAACATCCTCAGAGCAGAACAGAGGAAGACACAGGTGAAACAAATCAAACAGAACAATCAGGGGTGAATTTTCAGTGTGGCCCGGTGTGGAGATTTCCTGGCGGGATTTCCATTAACGTGAATGGGAGTTGTACCACTAAATCCCGACACACTGTGCAGAAAATGTGCCTCTAAGTGCTCGGCAGCATTATGCCTGATGGAAAAAAACACAAACTATCCAAACTAGGCAAAGTGTGCCTGAGGCTGAGGTGCCAAGATTCACAGCAGAAGGTATCTCGAGTCCTAACTCTCCTGGGTGAGACAAAATGTACCCCTACTCAGCTTGACATAGTGCACTGGAGATAGGAGGGGATGCTTCTCTCCTTGACAGACTTCGACTGTGAGCTGATCTGGTGTTCCACACAAATGGCCTGTGCTAAAATGATTTCCCTCCCACTCTGATTACCTGAAATTTTAGTAAACCTTAAATTGCATCAGTCCCACTGGAACCAGAGACAGAGGATGATAGAGCAAGATTCATTTTGATGTGGGTTTATGGCCTCTGCAAAGTAAATTTTGCAAAGGACTCTTCCCTTAGGATCAAAGAAAATAGGCAAGAAATCACTTGGCCTGCCTGCTTTCACAGAGCAATTTCCTTTCCATATCACCTACAGGGTGGTTCTGAAACACAAGTCTATTCAAGTTGCTTTCCTCCTCAAAAATCTTCACTGGTTCCTCTAAAATAAGGTTTGAGACTCTCCATAAATTATTTTTCTTTCTCATCTGCCACTCATACTTCCATACTCTATCCTCTTAGTGTATTTTTTTATTTACCATTCCTCTAAATGAAGTCACCTGTGATGAACTTACTTATGTAGCCAGAATAGCTCCCTCCTAGTGATCCCTGTCTTCTGTCTACTTATCCATCAAAGTCAAGGTCATATACGTCATCTTCTCTATTAAACATTCCTCATACTGACCTAACCAGTTACCCTGCCATGCTACCTCTGAGCCTACATTGTAAAATTCATTGTATTCTGCTCTTAGGTGTCTTAATCTCTATTATACTCTGTTATTTATCATTCTGTTTTCTCAACTACATTGTAAGTTCTACCAAAGATGTTTCTAAATCTTTGTATTTCTCACAATACCTTGCTTATAGTAGGCTATTAAAAAATGTCTATGAAATGAATAAAAGTTAGGGGTAAGGTCCCACTATTCCTTCTTGCCTCAATACCAAATTTTTCATCTCTTACAGTGGGTGATCAAGATAGCAAGTAAAATGAAGTCATTATCAACACTTCTTGAATTTTTCTTTCATAGGAACATTTTTGGAATACCTCTGTGTCAAGGCATGACAACTGTGACTTACCATGAGTAGGATACAATCCCTGCCTTGGAGCAGCTCATAGTCTAGATGGCAATGGACTGATGGCTACATGCTAGAGAGAATCACTCCAGGTGATCGGGTACACTGCAATCATGTCCATCTGCATGGAAAGGCTGTGGTGAGGGCAATGTGCCACAGGGGCAGGGGTGGGGGAAGGGCAATGTGCCACAGGGGCAGGGGTGGGGGAAGGGCAATGTGCCACAGGGGCAGGGGTTGGGGGAGCGTTCTCTCCTGAATGGGCAGGTTCCTAAGAAGCTGAATGGCAGCATCAGGCAACAGTGTGCTCACCTAGAAGTAAACCTGGCAGGGGCCAGGCATGATTATGAATGAGGAAAGTGTGCCTCCCATATCGGGCCACCTTTCTTCTCCATCCAGTTCCCTAAAATTCACCACCTGTCTTTCACCTTCTCTCTCCATCTCCCTTCAGTTTGCAAGGCGATTAGTCTATTAATCTTTGGTAAACTTATCAAGTAAAGGTGAAGCTGGCTTAACTTTCCCTGGAAAAGGTTAAAAGAGGAAGAATGGCTCCACAGAAGAGTACAAGCCTTGGAACCTGACATCCCTTAATTTTGGGGCTTCAGCATTTCTTATCTGTGTGACTCAGAGCAAATTATTTAAATTCTCTTAGCTTCATTTTCCTCTTTGGATAAGTTCCTTGATCTCTAAAGGCCCTCTGTTACCTCTTTTGTAAAATTAGGATATTAATACCTACCTGGCAGGGCTATTTTAAGGATTAGAAATATTGTATTAAAGTGCTTAGGCAACATATAGTAGACACTTAAAAGTATGGTTGTTGTTAATAGATTCCTTAAAGGGGGTTCTTGTAGAGATACAATAACTTGTTCAAACACTTATCTTGCTAGTGGTGGAAATTCAAGGCATTCTATCAAAGAAATAGTGGAAATCTTTGAGGGCCAAGAGCCATGAGCTCTGAGTGTCCCACAAGCCCCCGTGAGGTGGCCATCCATCTAAAGGGCAGTTCATGGGATAAATGGAGTAGTGAGTTCCCAGCTCTGCCAAAGGTATTAGCATGGGAATTTGGGTAAGTTGCTAGTCTTGTTGCCTCAGTTTCCTCCTCCCTAATATGTATCTTGAGACCACCTCCCCTGGCTGGGTGATTTTGACTATTGTACAACTGAGCTTCCAGTTCCTTGGTTATATGGGAGCTATGAAAGCCAGAAATTTTACTATTCATTGCAAGACTCCTGTATCTACCATGAGACTCAAAGAAGTGGAGTTCCTTCTCCCACCCTCCTTGTAATATTTAGTTCCTCTGAATTGCTTCATCAGAAGAAATACGGAGTTCTCCATTTCCCTGGTTCACTTCCCCACTGACAAGGGTGATGTTAACATCGAATCCTGAATCATGTCTAAATCAATATTATAGCAGCTGTGAGAGAAGGGCACCAGCCCTAGAACACAAACACACTTTCTTTTCCAAGAAAGCCTGCAGTTCCCCCAGTGTTGCCTTCCCCTTGTTCCCCTCGATGCCTCCCCACCCCCACCCCTCCTGCCACCAGCACGACCCAGATCACATTAGAGTCCCAGAGCACAGGGAACAGTTCTCGTCTATCCGTCACCAAGGAGGCAGACGGGACAGGGGGAACAACAAGTCATTTGTACCTGATGAGGAGGACACTCCTGGGAAACAAACAGATGAGCCACCCCATGAATCTGAGCCATTCTCCTCGGTAAACAGAACTGCATGAGAAACCGCCATTATCTCCAGCATCGCCCTTACCTCCCTCACTGCCCTCTGGCAGCCAGGTGGGGGACTTGAAACTGTAGCTTGGACCAATATCTGATTCTGAGAAAGTTAACCCTTGCAAAGGTGATTTATGTTTCCCTCAGTCCCTTGGGGTTGAATAACCATCCATTCTATTACCTTTGGGTCAATTATATTATTTTTCGGGGGTGAAATTCAGAGGCAAGTGCCACAACTAACTTTCAGAGTTTGACCTAGTGTTTGGATAGGGAGTGTCAACTTTGAAATAACCAAATTAGTGCCCAATGAAGCTGAAGTAGAAGATACACTTTAAAACATTGTAACGGTACTTTTCTTAAAACAACAGTAAAACAAAACAAAACAGTTGCTTCCAGAAGTATTGCAAGGCAGTTGGAATGTTGACTCCACATGCATTCTAGGACAGCCAGTGGGGAATGAGAGTGTGTTACCACAAACCACTGCAGTTTGCTGGGAATACTGTTGTTATCTCCTAATGCCACAGACTGTAATGGTGAATATTAAGTAATACAGATAATAGCTGAAGAACTGGGTTTGCAGGTCAGGCAGCCTGCCTTGTTGGTTAGAAAACACGCTGGGCAATGTTATTTTACAGAAAAATGTTATCGTGATACGGCAAAACAAAAAAGGCAGGAGGTAACTGAAATGGTAGGTGAGGATTCACGGACAGACTTTAAAGAAAGGCAAGCTTGGCATACTAAAGTGGCATAAAGTCCAATTTCTACAGTTCAAATATGTATTCTTCTAAAAATAAGATATCTGTGCTTGAACTTTGCAGAACTTGAATAACCATAACACAGTTCAGGGGACTATTTTTATCCTGTATTTCACTAGTTCACCCAAAACATGCCACTGGAAAATTATATGTGATAAAGTTTCTTTCATGCAATGTAAACCTAAATTCCTGGCCTAAAAATCATTGGTGTACCCCAAAAGTATACCATAGAGTTAGTCCTTCTATGTCCACTGTCCTGAAGCCAAACAGATGACTTGTCCCTCTTTGGTGGGGCCTGTCACCTTGTCTGAGCTGTCCCCTGAACAGAGGTGATAAAGGAAAAGTGAGGACATATGAGTGCAATTAATACAAGAGAGATCAAATCCCTTAGGGCAACCACAGGGAAAAATCGAAAAGGAGCCATCAGCCAGCAACTTCTTCTGGAACAAGATGAGCATCTCCTATGTCAGCCTTTGAAAAGTCATTAATGATCACATTGTACTTCTGATCACCTCCTAGATGTTAACACCAACAAGACCAGGAGGAACAGGGGGGCATGAGCTAACAGTTATTAGGCACCTACCTTGGGGGAGGCACCAAGCTTTGTGCGTTTCATTTAAACTAATTTGCATAATGTGTCTTTAAGCAATGCATTATTTTGTACAAGGAAACTGAGAAACAGGGAAGTTAAGTAGATCATCTCAGGTTTCTAGATGTTTGAAAGTCTTGGAAAACTCAAAAAATTAGAAGGCCGAACTAAAAGACAGCATTTAGGAATGCAGCATTTAGTAATTTTGCATTCCCTGATGATGAGTATAACTAATGATTTGAAAGCTCACCCTACAGTTCTCCAGATAACAGATTGTAAGTTCTTCTACAAGCTCTGGAAAACTTCAGGGTCAGGAGTTCTAAAGAGTATTCACTGGGTTGGGACATTTTCAATGTACACAGAACAGGATTCATGGGTCATCCCCAGTAGTACCTTCTCATTCACCTTCTTAGGTGGATCCTATGTCAGGAGGAGAAAGATGCAGGAGAGGGAATGCAAGCAACCATTTTCATATGGTTCCACCCACAAAGATTCTGCAGAGGGGAGTGAAAGGACTCACCACTAAAGGAAATACAAGCATCAGAGGACAAAGGACTGCTAACAAAAACTTCAGACCTGGAGTCAAGAAAACTGGGTCCTAGCCCATTCCATCTAAGCATTTGCTGTGTGATCTCAGGTAAACCACTCCTCCTCCCTGAGCCTCAGTTTTCTCATCTATGAAAAAGGGAATTGGGCCCTGGGAGATCATGCCAAGGTCCCTTCCAATTCCAACATACTATTTCCTCTTGAGAGGTTATAGCTATGTCTCACCTCAGCTCTTTGGCCACAGTGGTTTAGGACAGCAGTTCTCAAACTCTAGTGTACATCAGAATCACCTGCAGAACATGTTCAGACTCAGATTGCTGGGCCCTACTCCCAGGACCCAGTACATCTGGGGTGAAGGCCCAGAGTTTACATTTCTAGTAAGTTCTCAGGCGATGTTGATGCTACTCATACAAGGACCACATCTTGAGAAGCAGCTCTTTAGGACTTTAAGACTCTTCAATGAGATAGAAATGAATCTAAACACCTATCCAGGTTAATTAATTTTAGTAGGCTACTAATTGCACTTTCAGAACATACCAGGTAGGATGACAGAGTAGGAGGAGGACTCCTCTCATTGGGAAGGACCATGTTCTCTATACCCTAGAAAGATATCCTGGAAAAGGTGGGTGGCTCCATTTCCTATCTTTCTGGACCCATTCTACCATTTTTGAGACTGTTAAGAAACAGAAAATCACATTCATGCAAAAGTGAGATGGACATTTGCAGGTACTTGACCCAGTCATGCTTCTGAGTGTGGGGCGACATAAGCCAAATCTCTCCTTCTTTTTGCTCTAATCTAGACCAGCAGCTTACCAGAACCACATTCCTGAAATCAACAAAACACAGTGGTGTCAGACTGCCTAGTTCTTATTCCCACATATTTAATAGCTGTTCAACCTTTCACTTCCCATGGCTCTTTATCTCATCTGTAAAAATGAGAATGATAGTTTCATTCTCAGCAGTGTCCTGATAATTAAATAATATATGTCAGGTGTTTTGAAAGCCTGGCACATAGTAACTGCTCAATAAAAGCTGAGCTGTAATTTCACTTCTTGCCAGAGAATGTGACTTTGAACTCTCTACATCTCTTGATAAAAACACAAGTATGAAATACTCAAGGAGGTCAATTTGAAGGATGTCCTGCCCATATATTTCTCTAAATCAAGATATTGTCACAATGACTGCGTGCTTAGATCACACTTTATTTTGGAGGTATGGGAGTTTTTTGAACAACTGTTTTTGTTAAATTTAACTTTGGTTGTCACCATGTTCTGGAGGCCCCTCTTTATAAAGAGCCACTGGAGGAATTTCTCCTGGACAAGATTTTTGTTGTCATGCCTGAGTGCAGTAAGCTCAGGGCTAAATCTGCACCTGCCCCTAGGTCTGGATAGTACATAATGGTATGTGTTAAACTTTGCCCTGTTTTTATTTCCATAGGCATATCTTCATTCTTTCTTGATTTGCCCACCTCTTTATTTCATCCTCTGGAATTGCAGGTATTTTGTAAGCCTCAAAAGAGTCAGGGTATAAGTGAAAAAATAAATAGGTCAAATGATTCAAATCACTGGATACTGCCGAGAAATGCCATATTTCAATTGTATAGTTTCTGGTGAGACAATTTCCTTTTAACTTGATTTATAGCTTAGTGTTAGGATAGGGCATGTTTCATTCAATAAATGTTTTAATAATCATTCTTCTGTACCTTACCTTAAGGAGATGTTCAGAAGACTATAGATTTAAGACACTCAAATACTTACTAGGAAGAATACTTCATAAACTAGTGCACACATCACCAAGAAACCATAATTCCCATCAAGCCTCTGGAAATGTGCATGGCGTTGGTGAGGCAAAGCTGTGGTCTTGCCTGAGAGAGAGAACAGAAAGGCTGTCAGTCCTGTGACCAGTGCGGGAGGGGGGCTGATTTAAGGAAAGCCGTGGTGAACCATTTTTATAAAGTGACACATCCTTTGCAATGGGAATGTGAACTTTCCTCCCAACTCAGCCTCCTATGTGAAAAGTTTTTAAAGTCTAGGATTTTGTACTCCAGGATTTCTCAAAGTAAGACCCACCATAAAAAATCAGTCCAATTCAGAAGCTTCAGCCCTCTAGGTGATTCCAAAATTTCTTTTTGTGTGGCTGTTGCTCATTACATGGTATGATTAAATCTCTGTCAATGAAGCTATAATCCCTCTGGGAATTGTGAGGACAAAGCCCTTTAGTGAGCTTTCAGCCTCTCCCATCTAACGAGGAGACTCACCCGCCCGGCTCCTGAGAAGCCGTGCGTGCTACGCCGCTGCTGGGACCGGACACCCTTTCTGGCGCCCTGGCCGGAAGTCGGGGTGTGCGGGGCCATGGCAGGTGCCAGCCTTCCTACAGGGCCCAAAAGGGGGAGGTGCTCGCTTTCCCCTCCACCTGGCTCCCGCTCCCTCCCCTGTCCGCAGAGTACACTTCACAGCTCGTGAAAGGTCCCTGGAACCTTTTTTCTTATTCTTTCCCAGATCTGTCATCTTTTTGGATCAGCATCTCCTTACTCCCTTTGTTAATATGGGACTTTCTTTACAGTTCATCCTTTCCCACCACACTGTCCTTCTTTCTCACAAAAGAGTGAAACAACCTTTTCATTTTCAGAAGTCTGTTTTATTTTGGGGACAAAAGTTATGCTGTCCCCAAAAGGTATCTATGATCTTGGAATTCTCACCATTCTCTCAGAGTTTTCTTAAATTTAAAACATGTTAACTTTCATTTTTTTTTAACTTTCATTTTTTTAAATGTTTTCTAGTGATTAATCTTAGTATCTTTAATAATAGGATAACTAAGAGCCTCCTCATAAATGCAATATGAAGGATGCAGAGTCACTTACTTTTTTCCTCTTCATTGAGATGTTATTTATATACCATAAGTTCAGGGTAGTTCAATGAGTTTTGAAAAATATGTGCACTCATGTTTCCATCACTGAATCAAGATACAGAACTTTTCTATCATCTCAGAAAGTTCCCTCATGCACACTGACTTTCTAGTCAGTTTCCTCCATGCCCAAAGTGAACCACTGTTTTGATTTCTAGTATCATGGATTAATTCTGTAGGTTCTTGAACTTCAAATAAATGGGATCATATAGTATGTATGTTCCTGTGAATGGCTACTTTTACTCAGTGTAAGGTTTTTAAGATCTATCCATATTGATGTGTGCATTCTGGTTAATTCCTCACTAAAGCTAAGTAGTATTCCACTGTGTGAATACTTGGCCTTCTGTTTACCTACTCTCCTGTCAATGGATATTTGTATTGTTTCCAATTTGAAATGATTATAAATCTATTATGAACGTTCTTGTAACAAGACATTTTGGGTGGCCATGTGCTCTCATTTTTCTTGAGTATATATGTAAGAAGGGAACTGTTAGGTTTCCACAAAATGGTCTTGCCAAAAAATGTTTCACTTGAATCTAATCAGGCCTGTAGGCAAAACTACCAGTTTATAGGCAACACAGGAAATAGAAGAGAAAGTTATAGCATCACCTGAAGACTGACGTTCTGCAGGACAACTGGTTTGTAGTCATGCAAAAAAGTCAGTGTCATGTGAGAAAGTATGTATGTTGGTGCAGGAAGTGGATGGGTGGTATTAGATTGGATTACAAGAAGTTCATGAGTTATAACAGTCATATCTAGGGGGTGGTCTTAATTGGATCCTGCTTTAAACAAATCTAGCTAAATATATGTTGGGCAAATTGAGTATGAATTGGGTTTTAGGCAATATTAGGAAATATTTGTTAATTATATTAGCTGTGATTCTGGCAGAGTGGTTACACCAAAAATATCCATATTCTTTATAAATGCATAGTAAAATGTTTAGAGGTGAAATGTCATGATATCTGTAATTTACTTTGCAAGACCAGCAGAAACAAAATACATGAAGCAAATATAGAAATGTTAAAAGTTATTAGATTTAAGTGATGGGCACATGGTTATATATTATGCAATTCTCTCTTATTTTACTATGTGTTTAAAAATCTTTATAATAAAAGGATAATAGTCATTTTTGATAAAGGATAGTAACTTAATTTTTCATTTTCATCTTGTTTTAATTCATAGAGTATAGGCCCTTTTATTTCTTTACTGTATTCCTACAAGTTAAACTCAATGGATGACAAAATAGATAGCCAGTCGGCAGGAACATCTTATAAGTTTGAATTTAACAAATGCACAATTTGTAATATTATCAACATAATTGGCAGTTCCTTAGACTAGTTCATTATCTGGTGTGCTACAGCAAGTTGTGAAGTAAAGACAGGTTGATAAATTTAGATTTCAGTTCACAGAGACCTTTGCAAAAGCTATAGGAACGTCAACCATTGAGAATTTTCAAGCCATTGCTACCTGTCTCTCCAACATGTTGCAACACAACAGAAAGTTTATCTTACAGAAGCAATTTCTGTTCACAATTTTCTAATTACAAGTATCAAATAGAGTTTCACCCTCCACCACCCCAGTGATTCATAGCATTCTTGTCAGCTAAATTAAACTCTGTTCTTGTCTGGTTAAATGATTTGAAATTTTCACAAACAACTCACAACTTCTTTCTTCCCCGTTCGTAAAGGAAGTTGCCCTTGTTCCCCTAGGAGTGGTAGTAATGCAGGGCAGCCTTCTCTCTGCATCAGGCGGTGGGCTTCTTTTCCATTTTCTCCAAATGTATTATCATGGTTTCCACTGCCTTCTGCTATTTTAAGTTCAGAGGGCCCCAAGGCCAAAGACAGTATGACTCTTTTCTGTACAGTCCCTTCCTAATGTTCATTGAAGAGAGGCACTTACTAGAGATTCAAACAGTTGGAATGTGGTTTAAGATGAGCATATAGGGCTCAGACCTCGTGCATAGGTCTCTGGTGGGGACAGCAGGGCTTGGAACAAAGAGGGTAGTAGCAAGGATAAAGCCAGGATACAAAAGACATGAACTAATGCATGAACTTTGACTTTAGCTGCATTGTGACCTGGGGCAAGCCATTTAACATTTCTGAACTTCAACTGCTCAGTAGGGAGTTCAGGACAAACGATCTCCAAGATTGTATAAGTCCTAATATGTAGTATTTAATAACTCAAAATGAGCAGATCTGTTGGATTTCTCTGAATAGTAAAATGTCCACTAACAATTTGGGGAATTTAATCTGGGAGCAAGACCATATCAGGTCAAGGGCATCTTTGCTGAAGCACAAATGGTAGAAATGGAATCCGCCAAACTCACATGCAGATGAATCATCATCAGAGTGGCAGTGGCATTCCTACCACGGGGCTGCTTCCATCTCTCATCTACTTGTATTCACTAATACTCTCTCATTGTCCTGAATTCCCCCCCAGTGATTATTATTATTATTACTTTAACTAGGAACAGACACAACAGACTAAGGATGTAAAGTTGAATAGCACAGAGGATTAGTCAAAACAGACTTTTGAAATGGCACACAATAGTCCCCCAAGGTGGTTTGTTTTATTCCCTTTCAGAGCTGGGCTTCTCCCTCACTCCACCTTTCCTGTCTTAGTCAGGTTTTGTACCAACCAACTCCTCTGCTTGAACTAGGTAAGGTCAGCTAGAGGTGAGGCCCTGGTGAGGTGATGGGAAAGGAAGGTACCACCTGGTTATGTGATGGGGATCTTGGGGTATCATCCAGAGGTCATAGTTTTCACCCCAGCAGATTTTCATAGGTTCCTTCATTAAAAATTAAGATTCAACTACATTGCAAAACAGATTGGCAGGCTGCTGGAAATTGCTACAAATAATATATCAACTCGACCATTCTGATTTCTTCATTTCTTCCAAATACTATCTTTGTTATTTTTAGCACAAAAGAAATCATATCTACCTATTGAGCTTAGAGGAAATGGAATAAAAATACACTTAACCAAATTAAGGGAAAGATGTTATCTCCATATCTTATTATATTGATGAATGATAGACAAAATATGATAGAATTCAGTGGTGTGGACTGAGTCCTTAATAGGAAAATGTCATTTCAATTGGAGAATGCAGACTATTGAAGTCCTGAGGCTGAGAAAAAGGTTTTTCTCTCTCAAGGCTGTGATGGCTAAAATAGATGATCCCTAAGTTATATGACTTAATTCAACTAACATGAAGTGGGTCCTGTAATGGAATATAAACTGAGTGAGTCAAGTTCCTCTCCTCTCAGTCTGGCAGATATTGCTGAGGAAATTGGTTGGTTGGAATACAAAATGCATAGTCCCATGAGACTGATACAATCAATATAATAAAGGTTAGATCACAGGAAAAGCACCTTGTCTATACACAGCTTATCAAAAATTCTCAGAGTTCTTTGGAAGCCACACACAGTGAACACCTTGGATTCCCTGAGAAAGGGAATTCCTTGTTCTGACCCAGGACAAAAGCACATTTCCTTTTGGGTCCTTCCATCTCTCTTCCTGGCACAAGCATGAAGATGGGAGAGCAATTGTTGAAACTGGAGCTCAAGGAGAGGGAGAAAAATGAGATGGCTTTGAGCCAGCATGAGTCCATGATAATCATGATGCAAAGGTGGGTTGGTGAGCAGGATTTTGAAGGGAAGTCCGTCAGTAGGATTGATTATGTATGAATAATCCATGGTTCCGTAAACCCCGGAGAGGGCTTTGAGAGGGTTACATTAAAACAAACAGAAAGCATTTGCCTGGCTCAGTCCCTACCCACAGAATAGTTAATTCCACTCTTTATGAAACTTAGTGTGTCCTTATGGTATGTCTCATGTATGCTCCAGAATACAGGCTCCTTAGCCACTGCAAAGGGTCTGCCCCATGTGGTCTCAGAGATGACTGGGCATGTCGCAGGGCACCGGGTTAATTGTTCTGCCACCATAGTCCTCTGCTGCATCTAACACCAGCCATGTGGGTCCCAGGACACACTAGGAAAATCAGCAGTTCCTTCTGATGTGTGGCAAAATTTGTAATCCTTGCTTTAGTCTGGCATTTAGTGGTCTCTGAACTATAGAGGAAGGATACCAAGCCTCCTTGTCCCTCTACTATATTCTGTTAATGGCCTCACAAAGCAGTTCTGAGTTGCATTTCTTAGTATTTTCTGTAGTAACTTAGTTATTTTAACATACTTTCCCTGTGTAAGGGGCAGTAAGAGGCCTAAGCTGAGTAATCATCTGAATAAGATGCAGAATGATTCCCATTGTTGGCTGGTGTATGAATTCTGTTCCCTTGGCCAATAAAGTTCCTTCCCACGAGGTGTCTCCCTCTCTCCTAAGGCCTCCACCAGCCCACCCCGCCAGGTCTAGGCCATGTCTGGACTGGTAGTGGTATACAGCTGGAGTTCTGGTTCTGGAGCCTTGTTAAAACTGGGCTTTTCATGAGTTGGTGCTTATACATCAGGGACTTTTTTCATACAAATATTTCATACAAGAATAACAACAAATCAGAGCATAAATTGAATTAGAAAATTTTGATTATTATAGAGACATATTATACATGCTCTGGAACACAACTTTATGAAGGTGTTCCAGTTTTCCATTCTTCCAACTATTTCTCTCTAAGTCTTAATTGAGAGGCTAGAACAGGTCATTTGGGGAACAGGTGGAAGATAAAGAATGCTGTTACAATCTCATAAAGTGTGACCAGGAGAAAGAAGTGCCAAGCTAAAACTTTGCCTTAGGATCATACCACCTACAACCTATTGACACCAAGAGCAACTCTGATGGTTGTATTGATACAGCTGCTTTAGTATCAGTCATAATAATCACTAAATTGCCGTAGTGCTTACAGCTAATGAAATACTAACTCATTTAACCCTCGTATAGCACAGTGAAGTGACTTATTATCATTCCCATTTGACAGGTGAAAAATTGAGGTTTAGAAGGATCAAGGAATTTGTCCCAGATTTTTCCAAGTAGGAAGGAATGTTAAGACACAGACCTAGGTTTTCTAGCTTTAAATTTCATTCACATGTACTGCTTCCACATTCATTCATAGACATTCACTGCACAGTCCTTGTGAAAGCACTGCTCAGTGCCACTCACTTTTCTAGACCCTTAGGGGAGGATGTATGAAGATGAATATAAAGATGCATTTTTTAACTTCACTTTTTATTTTGAAAGAATTACAGATTCTTTCAAAGTTGTTTAAAAAAAAAAAAGCTTAGGGAACTCTTTTGATCTAGTTGAGAAATTAAAACTTACCCACAGGTGTCTACAATGCAGTGTAGAATGCATCCTCGTTCTATGTTAATTGAGGGGCTCTGAGAAATATGGGCAGGAGTGATCACATTTGGGTAAGTGGGCAAGGCTTCCTGGAGGAAGTGGCATTTGGATTGTCCTAGAAAAGATGGTACGATTCCTACAAGGAGAAAAGACACAGAGGTGGAAAGGGAAAAGCATTCTGGGGGTAGACACTAACTTGGACAAAGATGTAGAGATGGGAAAGTACAAGGCAGGTTGGGGAAAATAACCAGTGTCCATGGTGAAGAAAAAAAGTGATTTTTAAAAATATACTCAAGTGCCAAGCTATTCTCTATGATGTGTTCTGTTTGAAGGTCAACATGAAAGGAGGGAGATGACTTAGCTCCTTTTCTTGAACATACAGGGCAGGACCAAAACTCAGGACTAGGAAGGCCACCACTTTGTATTTCTCTGGTACAATAATCCCAAAGAACTTTTATTTGTACAGTGAGGAAGGTATTTTCAAGGCTTTTCTAAGAAAAGTACTAACTACAGTGAGACTGAACAGACACTTTGAAAGCTAAGTAAAAATGGGGCTCCAGATGCTTGTTTTCCATTTCCTAATTCAAACAGGTATTTCTTTCTCTTTCTCCACTTATGCCAATCTTGTTGCAAACACATTTGAGTTCTTACAATTATGCTTACAGTTCAGCAAGCTACCTTAAATTAAAAGTAAGAAAATGAAGCAAAGGATATTTATCATAAGGACAGTGTGCAGATATTTTTTCTTCTATTGCTCAGAATCCTAAGAGCAGCTATGGGAGACATTCTCTCTAGTCTCAACATCCATGTTTTCATTCTTTGTGCAAGAAATTGGTTTGTTTTTGCTTTCATATCTATATGGCATCTTGCAACTGGCACCATTTCCTTCTTTTCATTGGCTGCTAGAATTCACAGAGCCAAAGGTATCCTTCACCTTCTGGAGACATACATTTTCCTGCTTGAATTTTGTGCATCAACCTCACTTCTTTCTGGCTCTATAGCTGTGAAAAATACTTCCGCCTCTGAAAAATCTAAAGTTGAGAAATATATAAATGATTCCAACTTACTGTTGAAGTTTTCCCCTTTAGAAAACTTGCAAAAGTGTTTTCAAGCAGGACAAATATAATTTCACTAAGAAAATAGGATTTGGGTATTTCCCCTATCAAAAGCTATACATGAGTCAGAAAATGGCAAATCCATTGTGTCCCTCTATAAAAAGAATCAATCTTTTTTTTGAATATTCTCCAACAATTCCCCACCCACGCCTCTATTCCACCCATAGTGTTCACAGGAACGTTTAGGAAACAAGTGTTAATAAAACCAGTCTTTTCAGACACCTTTACACATGCAGCGCCACCCGCAGGTTGACTGTTCTTCATATTCTATATTTAATATGTACATTATATAGCATTGGCTCTATTGAGGGCTAAAATAATACCTTGTTTAGAGTAAGTGCTTAGTAAATATGTGTTAGTTATATTTAATATGTATGTCTATTTGTACTGCAGGCCCCTGAAGAAAGGATTTTTGTATTGCAAACAAATTTCAAGTATTTATTTATAATCACTTTTAATGTTACCCTCAACTCTATTACATATGGCTGTAGTTGAACCTAGCTACACAGCAAGCAAACAGCGTTCTTTAGTCCAGTCACCTTTTAACGCTGATACATTTCAGTCCATCCTTCCTGCTACTTGTCTGCTGTCACCACTGCCCTGTCTATGGGCTCTTTACAAATTATTTTTGGGTCTATTCCATCAGTGAAAAGAGCAGGGAGCCACAGACGCAGCTCTCCTGCCTGCCCTCCACCACCCTACCTCTTTCAGGGTGTGGAGGAGAGGGAGCTGGGACCCACAAAGGGCTTCAGCCCCAGCCACTCCCTTCACCTGCTCAGCAGGTGGGCCCCAGGTGTGCGACAGGCTTCTGGGTTCCTCAGAGTTGCTCTGCTCCTTTGTTTGATCACCAGCCGCTTTCTCTGCCTGTTTGTTTTTCTGGTTTGGTTTCCTGTCCTGTTCATCAGTCAGCCTTTCTTCCTTGTTTGTTCGGTGTCACGTGTGTTTCTGCAGGTAACCTCGCTCCTCAGCACCGGAAGCCTGGTATTCTTTGTTCTTCGTAATTTGCTTTGCAGTGGTGGCAGGGAGATATCAGACACATGTATATGTGTTTGGTGTACAAGGGAGAAGGTTAAAGACTAATCTGATCAGTTCGCAGGAAAGGCCGGATCCTTGGTAAAAGGGTCATTCTCACCTTCCTTGCTGACCCCTAAAACCTCAAAGGGATTCATTTCTGAACAGAAATCTTGGGGACAGCAGAGTGACATGGTCAAGGGCCAGCTTGGTTATGTTATTTTGTTTTTGTTTTTTAATTTATTAATGCAACATTATTTTACCAGGTAAATACATACACCTGTGGTGTTTAGGGAGCCACACAAGACACCAAAGTGTCAGGGAAGGCAGTATAGCACAGAGAAGACAAGTAGTGACTCTGTAGCATCTTACTATGCTGATGGACAGTGACTCTAATGGGGTATGTGGTGGGGACTTGATAATGGGGGGAATCTAGTAACCACAATGTTGCTCATGTAAGTGTATATTAACAATACCGAAAAAACTACCCCTACCCCCGAACAAAAACCACACCAAAGTGGTGTAGGAAACTACTCTTTGAAAGACAATTCCTGCAACCAACTGCAAACGGAGAGAGATTCTTGTGGCCTCAGCTGACACAAATAGAATCATTTGTCACTAATAGCGGTGATCACTTTATTTGTGATAATTTATAAAGTGTTGGAACAAAAGTAGGATGAGATGCCCTTTAAGTTCCACTGCCCCTTTTTGAGCTCATGTTTAAACTTAATTTGAATAGATCCAGCTGCTCAAATCAGAAAATTTGGCTCACAGAAGAATCCTGATTTTTGTGGACCCCCACTCATTTGGAAATTTTCAGGATTTGGAATCATTCTGATATACTAAACTAGACTGTCTTTTGCATAATCTGAAGAAAAAGCAAATTCGTAATTTTGAACATAAAAGGTGGCTATCAAAGTACTTAGGTAAAAGTGCTTTCAAGTCCTGTGAATAGTATCCCAAACCTGCTGAGTTGTAGGAAAATCACCTGAGAAAAAACTCAAAATCCCCCCTACTGGAGACTCTAACCCAGTGCGTCTGGCATGGAAACAGGAGAGCTATATTTTTAGCAAATGCCCCTCAGATGATTCTGTCAGACGAATTTGGAGATCCTGATCTAGAAGAGAAACACAGACAGATAATTTCTATAGAAATTACAAACCAGTATCCTCTGTTGAGAAAACTAACTTCCATCTACCCCAACTTTAACTAGTTAGGAAATATCAAGGACCTTATTATAGCAACTGATTATACCTGAAAGTACTAATTCCCACAGCAATATTTCTTTTAACACCTCAGTGTGCAAAAGATTGCCTTAGGGATTGAGGATTAAAAAATAAGTCAGATACAGTTTTCACTCTTGAAGCATTAA
The DNA here is from genome assembly GCF_030020395.1 of Manis pentadactyla. NCBI lineage: Eukaryota > Metazoa > Chordata > Mammalia > Pholidota > Manidae > Manis > Manis pentadactyla. Next base: position 112,562,114 of record NC_080019.1, read on the forward strand.
TAACCCAATGAAAAATGAGAGAAAGAGTCCCTGGTCTAGCCAGAGGGCAAAAGCGTGGTGGTGGGGACGGGGATGTGTGTAGTGGGGTATATGGGACTAAACAGGGCCTCTGGATAGATGGAAGTTACTGAGGTGAATTAGCCAAGGAAGAGTGTTTCTAGCAATAAGGCATGGTACACAAAGGCAGAGAACTAAGAGACCCATATGTTGGGTAGCATCAAGTAGCTGAATAAGACCAGACCACAATATTCCTCCTACCAGGATTGTGATATACAACCTCAATCTAGTATTCAGATATTAGCCTACCTGGGAGGGGCACAAACCAAACCTGACTTTGTTTCATCAAGAAAGTTATCTCTGCACTTGTATGCCAGGATTTAATTTCACATTGGGATTTTGTCATTTTATAGTGAAGCTGTTATTTTGAATAAGAAGGTAGACTTAATACGATCAAATAAATTCAGGAATGAGGGGGAGACATGGAGGGAGAGGGATGGGAGAAAGAGAATGCAATTCATATACTCTCGCATCTTCAGATTCAATCACTTTATTAATTCTGTAATTTAAATGTAGTACTAAGGAAAATTTCCCCACAATTAGCAGTAATATTATAAAACTGTTTCTATACCTGCCTATTAGTTGTTGTTAACTAAAGTTGTTCTCTTTTCTCTCATATTTAATAATTTCTAGGTAAACTTCTTTTACTAATAAAACTAATATGACTTTAACTTCATCCATGTCCATCCTTTCTGAATTTTTCCTCTTTAATTATTCATAATTTTAATTGAAACAAAGAAAATAAATAAATGTTTGGGTTGTAAATGACTCTACTACAATTTTAATCCATATTCCAAAGAACTGCAAAAGAATATAATTGTTTTACTGTTTTACGATATATTAAGGTGATATAATTTTTCAATACTAGGGTAAAAGTGTTTATGAAACAAACATATTAAGGGTTTGGAATTTATGTTTGTGATTATTAACCACAATTTATAGCACTAAAATATATGTAGAGATAATCTGTCCAGAGTTGCCCTGTTCTTATTAGCTATAAATAATATACCATAAATCACCCTTCAGAAATTAGTCAGATAGTTGGATCTCTCCCAGAAAGTTGCCTCAGGGAAGGTCTTAGAAGAATGATGTACTTTATTTCTATGTCAATCAATTCCTGTTGTAGACATCATGTTACTTCCCTTATACAAACCAGACAGAATTCCCATTGCAATGCATTTTTTGAACAAAAAATGATAGTAATACATCACTTCAGTTTCTCTTTACAATCAGGGAATCAATCAAACATTTATTGAAATATTGCTGTCAAGACACAATACAACAAATATTTATTGAGTTCAGGAGCTATTAAGAAGGCCCTTATCCTCAAGGATTTTACCATTTAGTGCCTTACTTAGCACTGCAATCAATCCATGGGGACATTTAGAAGACATGTAATATGTAGCTGTATTTTTTAAAAGCAAATGATCTGGTTGGGAAGATCAAACCAACACACGTGGAACCATTGCCAAGAAAAATAAGTTGGGCAGTATATGGCTTTGAGATGCCTTGGAGTGGACTATGCTGTGGGTGAGTTATAAAAAATAAGTCTGGAAACATCGGATGTGACTGGATTGTAGAAAGTCTTGGAAGTTAAAAAGAGATGCTTATTCAGTATGGAGGTTCCCCAAAAATCTGAAAATAGAAATACCATTCAACTCAGTAATTCCACTTCTAAGAATTTACCTGAAGAAAACAAAAGCCCTGATTTGAAAAGATACATGCACCCCTATGTTTATTGCCATTTTATTTACAATAACCAAGTTATAGAAGCAACCAAAGTGTCCATAAATAGATGAGTGGATAAAAAGATGTGGTACATATACACAGTGGAATATTATTCAGCCATAGAGCACCCTGCCATTTGCAACAATGTGGATGGAGTTAGAGGGAATTATGCTCAGTGAAATAAGCCAGGTGGAAAAAGACAAATACCATATGACTTCATTTATTCTTAAGTATACAGACAAAGCAAAACAAAGTGAACAAGACAGCAGTAGACTCATAGATGCTGATAAGTGACTGGTGGTTACCATGGGGAACGGTTGGGGTGGGTGGGTGAGGAAGGTGAGGAGGATAAAGGGGCACAAAAAATCTCAAGCATAATATAAGTTGATCACAGGGATGGTAGTACAGCATGGAGAATATAGTCAATGATTCTGTAATGTCTTCCTATGTTGACAGATAGTAACTGCACTAGTGGGGATGAGGATTTAATAATATGAGTAACTGTTAAACCACTGTGTTGTATATTTGAAATTAATATAAGATTGTATATCAATGATACTTCAATGGAAAAAAAAAGAGAGAGATGCTTATTAGTAGTAGGGACCCACTGTGGGCTCCTGAGTAGGGAGTGACACCATGAAACTGCACTTCAAGATTTTTATATCTTTTAGAATTTCCTCCTACCTCTTATTCATTTGGGAGCTAAGTAATAGTATAAATTACACATCTCAAAAGTTGTCACCTAATCTAATTAATGGACTGTGAAATGTAAAACACGGTCCCTGCTCCCTACCTTCAAGTAGTGCATGATTTTATACCTTAGACTCATTTACAGATGTGAAACCAGTGGCTTGGAATTAAAGTCTAAATAAAATAGACCTGAGGTGATTTTAGACCTCAGATAAAGGCTGAAGATGGCTGCAATTACCAATAGTAGCCAAAACCAGGAAATCTGCTTGTTTCTGTAATCAACCCATCCTTTAGAAAAGGATGGTAATTATATAAATGTGTTCCAATTCTCTCTAATGCCTATGCCCTTGGCAGGTGTCACTAACTGATCACAGAGTTCTCTCTTGGTTGTGTTTTTCTAGGCTCTCAAAATTCTCAAAAGCTCTATAGAAAGCTACCACCAGTTGGTCACTGTTGGCCTTGGAGATAAAAGCTGTTTGCTACCTGCACTATCAAGTAACTCTGCCTAAGATAATGTTAATAAATTCACCCACTTAGTTGTGCTCACTTACTACAATATTGTTTTTTAAAAGCCACAATATCTTTATGTCCCTTGGTTTATCATTTAGCACTAGAAAAAAAGAATTGGGTGGTTCTCAAAATTCTTTCCAGTTCTGTGAAAAATACCACTGGAATTTTGATGGGGATTGCATTAACTCATAGATTTGCTTTGGGTAGCATGGACATTAAAACAATATTGATTCCTCCAATCTACAAGCACACAGCATCTTTCCATTTATTTATGTGTCTTCTTCAGTTTCTTTCATCAATGTGATATAGTTCAGATGAACGCATCAACTCCTTTCTGGGAGGTTCCAGTGAGCTGTGGTGAGGCCTACAGAGGGCACAGCACAGGTGTCCCCCTGCCTACCTACATTCCCCGAGAGCACCTCTGTCGCCTTGAGATGTGTGGCAAACATGAACCCTGCCCCTCAGGTTGAAGTTCCAGGACAAGTTCATATGCAGACTGGGGGTGTGTTTCAGTATGTCGTCCATGTGGTGCCTCGTGTATGGTAGCCTGCCCTGAACTGCCTTTCTGATTGCTACAGGTCCACAGGGCCCAGAAACAGGCCCCTCAAGCCCCCAGAGCTTGGTGGTGAAGAGCATCCCCTGTGTGGGCCTCACTCTTACCCACAAGTGTTAGTGGGGCTAACCCTCAGCATGCCCTCACCTTCAGCTAGGTTGTGTCCATATCCCTCACCTACATGAGCAAGGTGAAAAAGGGTGCAAAACTCAGCGCTCTTCAGTGCCTCTGTCCCAGAGGAAATCCCAGCTAATCCTGCTCTCCTGGCAGAAGCTTTAAGATTAGCAACTGAATCATCTTTACATAAAATCCAGTTACCTTTCAGACTGCTGCCATTGTGCTGGTGCCCAGGACAAGTGAGTCCACGTGCAAACCCCTCCAAAGGAGTGTCTCAGAAACCCCCAGAACCTAGGGTCCCCTGGATATAAGCCCCACTGGTTTCCAAAGCCAGACATTCTTGAGGCTTCATCTTTCTGGCGCAGGCCCAAAGGTTTGGGGTACACAAACCCCCTCATTCCTCAGGGAGAGGCTCCAAACCTGTAGGATCCTTCCCTGTTTGTGCCACCATTCCAGGGATGGGAATTTTGGCACAACCTTGTCTCTGCTCCTCCCACCCATCTCAATGTGGCCGTGTAGCAGAGGAAGCTATGCAAGTGGGTTTTAGGTACTTTTCAGTGGAAATTATTCCACATGTAGTTGTAGATTTGGCATGACCATGGGAAACAGTGAGTTCAGGGTTTTACTGACTGCCCCCCAAAATGAAGTCCAATGTTGTCTAATGAAATTTTCTGTGATGATGGAAATACTCTTTATCTGCTCTGTCCAATACAATAGCCATAGCCACATGTGGCTGTTGGGCATTTGCAATGTGGTTAATACAAGTGAATAACTAAATTTTAATTTCACTGAACTTAAATTTAAATATAAATAGCCGTATATGGTTAGCAGCTACCATGTCGAATAGGGCAATGCCAGACTATGAACTCCAGAAGAGCAGGCACCACATATGCTTTACTGCTGACAGTATCTTCAACATTTAAGGCAGTAGCCTAGTACATATTAGATACACAATAATATTTCTGAATGAACAAACACATTTAAAATCTGTGCACATAATTCAGGTAGAAATTTTGTCCCCAAACACCAACCCATTGGAAAACTCACTCAGGTTCTTCTTCATGCTTTGAGACTCACCAGCACCATCAGGACGATACAGGATAATAATCAAGGTAATGTTATTTGCCTCTCTCAGTATATGAGGGAAAATTAATCAAATAAACCAATCTTGTGAAGAGATGTTTTATCCATAAATCACTGGCCAACCAGAAGATAAAACTCATTCCTTTCTTTTATCTTTCTCAGAAGGAGAAAACAAACTTCTACTTGACATGAAGAACCCGGTAAAATTAGAAATTACTTGCCCTTTTTCCAAATGTAGTAGAAAACCACGTCCCTTAGTAAAAGTTTGTAAGTATGGCAGTACCCATCCCTGGATCCAAAGAGAAGCTAGGATGAAGCTTAAGTATGTGTAGATAATTCCAAAAGCATCTCCTTAAAAAGAGAAAAATGCAATGTGTAAATTTTTTGCCTACATGATTCCAAAGTGCTAAACTTACCTCCCAAACCCCTTAAAATATATTATATTAATCATTTTATAGTTTTAGGAAAATAATTTTACATTTTACTAAAATAAAATAATATCCATATCAACATGAGGTGTTACTAGGGTGACAACTGTGGGTAGCTATTTTTGTTCAAGACAGTTCGCAAAGATACTGTAAGAAACTTTATCACATCTTTCTAAGGCAAGAAGACAGTCTCCCGACAACTTGATCTTTGAGCAAGTTTCTATGAAATTTTCATACTTTAATGAGCATAAAACTACCCAGAAAACTTGCTAAAATGCACGTTCCTATCTGTCACTCACAGAGATTGTAATTCAGAGAGTCCTGGGAAGGGTCCAGGAATCTACATTTAATCAACCCTTATCATTTTGGTTCTTGAACTACCCCTTGAGAAGTACTGAAAATTCTTCTAAGATAACTATTAAGGAAGCAGGGAAACCATTTACTTGATGGAATGTCTCCCTTCTCAGGAAAGTGCAGAACTGATATGCTGGGGCTATGGCATACGCTGCGAGCTGCCCAGCCGCATCTCCCCTTTTCTCCTCACCACCAGTGTTCTGCAGTTTGAGGGTCATTGATCCCTTACCCCCAATTCCAGACGTGAGCCCTGAATTGCTAATCAATTTGAGCCATTACCATCACAAACACAACCTAAACTGGTCCTGTCAGAGTGAAATCCAGGACTTTTGTTTAGATGGGAGAAAGACTACCTCTCTCTCTCGGACCTATGTGAAGAAGAATGCCATCTCAGGAGCTATTGCAGCCATCTTGCCACCATATCTGAAATCAGGCTTCAGATAAAACTGACACCATGAACAAAAGACAGAGCAAAGAGACAGGCTTTAGGGGCATTGTTGAGCTAGATCAAACCAATCTTGAAGCCTGTCTTACCTCTAGATTTCCCAGTTATGTAAATCAGTAAATTCTCCCATTGTTTTAACAGTTTAAGTTTTCTGTTATATGGAGCATAAAAAGATCTAATTGCTACAGGATGCTGTTTTAGATTTTATGCACCTATTTCTCTTTTTATCTTTGATCTCTGGGTCTCCAAAATGTTGCTTTGCCGTAACTTCTCCAGCACTTCTTTAAGCACTAGGTAAGGGCAAAGTAAACATCTAAGTTCTCACAGCCCATTCACCCCCATGATACACCAGCTACAATGCCCTTGCTATTCCTCTTCTTCACCTGTCACTTTCTTTTCTCACTGTAACTGAGCCATCAGATATACAAGTACTTCTACCTCTTGGAAAAAGAGAGCTGATTTAATGAAGTCCATACCTTTATAAGAAACTGCCTTTCCAAAGGCTTGATGAATGCATTGCTACCTCTCAGAACCCTCTGTGCACTTTTATTCTGGCTCCTCTAGGATTCTAAGTACATTTCAAAAGCATTTAGATATTCTTCACCCTTTGGTTCTTTCACACAGTATCTTTTCATACTTTGTCTCATCACAGTAGAAAAAGATGAAGATGCAGAGAAAACCATGGTGGATGTCCAACAGAAGTCAGGCCCCTGGCAGGCGCCTCCGGGGCAGTTGAATGGATGAGCCCACCAAAGAAAAACCCTGGGCTGTCAACACACCTATACGAGACAGCAACTGCGGAGTTCTGTGCTCTAAAGAGAGAAAGCAGAAAAATCCACTCTTTTTTTCTTCCCTCCTCACTTAAGGAGATGAGAGCATAGGAATTAAATTAAATAGTCAGTAGTAGAAACTGAATCCAGGAAGTTTGGAGGATAGAAAAAATGTCAAAGAGAAATTCAAGCAATTTCTTTCACAGTTTTGGGAATCTAGATGGAAGAACCTTTACAAAAAGCCTCCCTCTTATTACTTCATGGGTCAAGGTGGGATTGAAAGAACTAAGGACTGTAGAATATTTTCATTAATCTCTTATATCCAAAGGAAAAACCAAAGACATCAAAAGTTCATGTAGAGAAATGTTATCACTAAACTTATTTGTTTGTCTATTGATTTAGTTGTCGCTTTCTGTTTTATCGCTTATATAATGTTAACATTCTTTTAAAATGGGCAGATGGACTTTATTCAAGTTCTGACAGTAACTCTTTGTTATTGGTACAAATGGCTTCAGAGGTATTTAATTACCATTGGTAGTCATCCGTTTGCTCCTGGCTGGTGACATTTGGAATAGTAAGCAGGCAGCATTCTTTGTGTCCAGTGAGTTCATAGAAAGTTAAACCTACTTTTGATTTAGCTACCATTAACCCCTCTTCAGTTACTGGATGGTGTGTTTGAACAGTATGAATGATTAATGAAGGCTAAATAGTCCAGTTTCTATCTTAAAACCTTTTTTGTTAACTGCCAGAGAAGTAAGCGACTGGCAAGGTAAGTTCAGCTCAAGCAATATTCATGCAGTTGTTGCTTGTACTCTGAAAAAAAAATTAACTTGTCAACTATTTATTCTCAAGAGATGTAATAAATGAATAAGTCTCCCCCTGATGCTTTTTTCCTTTCACAACCCAATACCAGGGACCAAGATTTTTGCCAGCTGGGTACCAGAAAGCAAATTTTGCTTGTATGTCTAAGTGCCTCATTGTTTCCTTTCAAGGAAACCAAGATAAAATGTTGTCAACTGGTAGCAACCCATTACAACACTCCTAAAAGTAGCCAATGCATTTTCCTGCAGCAAATTCTAGGAAGGTTCTTAGGGAAAGGGCAGTGTATCATCCATTAAATTGAGAAAACCACTTATGTCTGGCAGCTTGTTATAGATAGTAGATGTGTAAAGATGCCCAGGGCATTTGCTGGTTGATCTGTAAGAGGCAGCCCCACAGTTAACTCCTCTGCAGATATCTTTTGCAAAAGAGATTATGGAAGAGGCCAGGCAAAACTGGAAGCTAGAAGGAGGCAGAGATTAAGAATGCATGCAGAGGACTGAAAAGATGTAGATGACAGCTGACTCCAAGAAAAGCGTAATTTGTAAAGAGAGAACACTGTCTGGGAATATGGTTTAAACATGCCTTCAAATTCATTTTCAGAGGTTTCTTTGGATATGACTTAAATTTCCTCCTCTTCACCTTTATAACTTTAAGTTATTTAGGGAATCACTTTAATATACCTGCTCACCAAACAACCCATAACTTGAGATGCATAGCAAATGACAGATGCACCTATCCAACAGCCTTTGCTGAAAACAGACAAACTAAAATACTCCTGCTATTTCTTGTTTGATGTTCTATTGAGTATGTATCCCTTAGTAGTTTCCAAATGAAGTACCTTGGAGTATTTTAAATTAATTAATTCTATGTCACTTATTTTTGTGATGGGCTTTGTCCACCAATTTTATCAGTTATTGATACAGACTGGGTATTTCTTTCCCCCAAAAAAAGAAAGTCAAGTGAGATATGAACTAGTGTTTTCCAAAGACCATTCACAGGGTCGCCTCACTAATTTGCTGAGTCAGCAAACATTGTATTGGCTGTTTATTACCGGCCAATGTGTGAAGCACTAGGGACACAGAGATGTTCAACATCCTGCCTTTGCTCACAAGGATCTCACTGCCTATTTGGAGAGACAGACAGATAAGAGTCACAACAATACAAATGGGACCATGGGAGGGCAGAGAAGGGACTTCCAAGCCAACCTGGAGCAGGGACTATGGGTTTGGGGAATGCCTTCCAAAGAAATCAACATTAGCAATCACACCCCTAGCTGTGCATCACAATGTCCAGGACTCCCTAGGCTCTACCCATTTACCTAGCAATCAGCCTTATCTGGAGGATGGGAGGCCCCCATTCTGTGGCAGACATAGGCATGGGTCATCAGACAAAAGCAGGACTCACAGGCATGCCCAGGGCCCAATGAAACCCTATTCTGATGTCAGGTAATCTTTGAATACCAAGTGTGACAGCAGTGGAAACTAGCAACAGCTGCATGGGTAGGATAAACAAACTGCAAGAGTGAGAGAAGAAGGGAGGGAGGGAGGGACAAAAAAAGAGAATGAAGTAAAAAATATCAATCTGGAAGGAGTAAAGTGACAGAGAAAACTACGCCACCCGTTTGATCTGAAACAGCAGTCTTGAGCAAAGCTGTAGATGTTAATAATGCTTGACACCGCTCAGGGCACGCAGTGACCAGGAACAGCGCATTGTGAATGTGTGGTCGGTTAGAAAGAGGATTTTGCAGAATCAGCAAATCATATAAATTCTGATGAGGGCTTGATTAGTCTTTCTTGTGGGACTCTCCACCCTACGTGCATTTGCGGCTGACTGGGACAGCTCACAAGGAAAGCTGGGAGGGAAGGCATTCCTGGGGCCAATCCTCTTAAACCTGGCCCCACACAAGGGCTCAGAGCATGTCTAGATACTATCCAGACCTCGCGCTGGTCTCCAGCAGGCTCTCCACACGTCATTCCCAGTCAAGAAGTCCCACCCTGTTCACAAAATCCCAAGGAAGGAGAGAGCCAAGCGCGCATGTGTAGCAGGCTGCCCTCAGCCGCATTCTTGCTTCCTGCTGCTTTATGAGCTGAGACAAGCAGCCATCTGACTTCTGGCTGCTCCAGGATCACTCAGCAAAAGTGACCAGTCATAAAGGCTGCTCGCTGGAGTTCATCAAGTTTTGGGGTGGAACTGGGATTGGTGAGGGGTGGTAGCAAACAGCCCCAGGCTTTTCCCTGACAGCCATTAACTGGAGATGGAGGCAGGAGGGAAAGGAACAACACAGGCTGTCTGTGAAGTGGTGGGGTGTGTGGGCCACCCAGAAAGCAAAAACGGCACACCCATGCCAACGCACTGATGACCTCTAATTGGATAATTTCGCTTTTGGCAAGGGCCTTTGTCTCAATGGCTTCTCCTATTAGAGGCTTCAACATTAGCTTTTAAAATAAATGATGATCTCACCAGTAAAAAAGGAACCCCTTTAAAATCAAAGAAGGCTTAAATTTGTATGCAAAAGTTTACCTAATACTATTAACTTTGGTCTGGGGCTGGATTTTGAAAAGGAAAAAATTTTCGCAGGAACAAGTGAGTGGTTATGATTAGAGTGGGTCAGGGCTCAGAAATCCTACCTGTCAGGCTGGGAGTGAGCCTCAGGAAAGCTGAGTTCCCGTGGGTGGTCACGAAAGAGAGTCTGAGCTGGTGGGACATTCAGCTCTGCGTCCGTGGTGCCCAAGGAGTGCCCGGATGAATACAGTCAGCAACCCTGCATTCAACCCCTCCTTTCCATCTCAGTAGCTGTGTGACTCAGAAAACTATCTGTCCTCATCTGCAAAATGGGCAAAGGGAGAAAAGCATCTACCTCTTAAGTTGTGAGAATTAACAGAGATGATCCACTTCAAGTGTTTGGGTAGTGTTTGCGTATCTGGTATGTGTTCAGAGTAAGCTCATGGTATCTTCAGACCTTACAGCCTCCTGAGACATTGGCACCATTACCCCCAACAAACAGATGGAAACTGACAGTGAGATGGTCTGGGTAAATTACCAAAGGTCCGGCACTGTACAAGGGCAGAATCAGGGTTTGAACCCATGTCTAGATGGCTGTGTCATCTTGATTCTTTTCCGTTAATTCCCCTGTGCACTCACTGATTTTTTTTTTTCAGTTCGTCCTCTTGCTTTGCTTATATATAAATGTGTTTGCATTGTATATACTCTTTATTTCCCAGAATTCCTCTTTGGTCTACAACCATAGGCTCTTTAATGTGAGGCAACTCCATTACTCATTATTTTCTGTGAACACGCCCAGAGCACCTTCAAAGCGGTGCCCGGGAGTACCCACTTTACTGAAAAAACTGCAATAACCTGGACCAAAAAGTAAAATGTATTTTATCACATCACAAAAAGGCTGGAGCCAGGGCAGTCACAGACCCATGAATTCAGCAATTCAAATGAATGATCATAAACCCAGGCGCTTTCCATCTTTTCTTCCTTTTTATGTCAGCGGGCCCTTTATATCCCTCTTGACTGCAGGTAACAACAGCATACAGGGCCAAAAGTATCTTACTTTTGTGATTCTGTTTTTAAGAGCAAGAAGAATCTTCACAGAAGCCCCCAGAGCAGACTTCCCCTCATTCTTTGTCAGACAGCTTTGGGTCACTGTCAACCCTTAAATCCTTGACTGACCAGAGGTCACAAGCCTAGTCAAGGCTGACCGCCTGGGCTGGTAAGAAGGGTGGGTGCTGCTGAAACACTAAGCCGCTCAGTACCTTTGTTCCGTAAATGCAGGAAGTGGCGACGGACACTGGCTGGGAAACCAACAATGTCCACTGTGATGTTTGCAGTTATACAGACCTGGGTTTGAATCCAGACTCACCACTTAACAAACTTAGACAATTCCGCCCCTTGGAACTATGTCGTTTTCACTTGCAGAACGGGGTTTAAAATCCCTACTGCAGAGGTGGCTGGTGAGGATAAACAAGGTCATGTTTGTGCAAAGTACAACACAGAGTGCTGACCAAGGGTTCCTCCTCTCCTGCGGGCTCCTCACTGTCCTCTGTGTGCCCTTTCGTTCTCCTGCCCCTTCTGGTAACTTCTGGTTTCACAACACTACTAACAGTGCTTTCAAAAATGTGGATATTATTTGCTATTAATACTAGTATTGGGATAATTGATAAGTGTGTAGTATAAAATGTTATTTGCCTCAAGTTCAAATCTGTTGTTCTATTTGACCCTGATAATGTGGCCAGTTGGGGATGTTCCAATTCAAGGTAATGAACCGATTTCTTTCCTTGTAATTTGTTATGTTTAATAAGAGCCTTCCATGCACTTTGTCCAGTGAATACGCTCACACATTAATCTCAATAAATTGCCAAAAAGTGTTTAATGAGGCCTTTGCTGGCCTGGTTTAAGATGCTCTTTTGCTCTATTTATCATTTGTGAAGAACCTTAGGAAAGGAAAATTCATATATTTTGTCACTAGATAAGTTTCCTGCTGCCCTGAGAAAGAGCCAAGTGCTCTGTTTGCATAACAAAACACAAAAAGGGCTAATGAGGATGTTTTGGTTTAGATTATTATTAAAATACACATTTATTTTTAAAAATTGACCATAATCTCTAATATGTATGAGTTACAACTGCTCTTAGGTAAATGCTACAGAAAATATTTATTCTGCATTAGAGCAGAGCTAGTGGTCTCTTTTTTAAATTATTATTATTTTTTTGTATAATTAATCTACTGTTACAAAAGGAACATTATGTTTACTAGACTCCCCCCATCACCAAGTCCCCCCCACAAACCCCATTATAGTCACTGTCCATCAACGTAGTAAGATGCTATAGAATCACTACTTGTCTCTCTGTGTTGCACAACCCTTCCCCTGCCCGCCCCCACATTATACATGCTATACATGCTATTCATAATGCCCCCTTTTCTTCCCCCCACCTTATCCCTCACTTCCCATCCATCCTTCCCAGTCCCTTTCCCTTTGGTAACTGTTAGTCATTCTTGGGTTCTGTGTTGCTGCTGTTATTTTGTTCCTTCAGTTTTTTCTTTGTTCTTATACTCCACATATGAATGTAGTGGTCTCTTTTTAACTTACTATTTCTAAACAGCTTTTTGATACACAAAAACAAAATTTATTCTTTCTTAATCAGTCAGTCATTTATTGAGTACCTACTATGTGCAGCACTGTACTGCATGAAGTGGATGACACAGCCAGGAAGACCTGGTCCTGGTTTGTGAGTGTGACAGTCCAGTTAGAGAGAAAGACACATACCATCAGCTTGAACAAGGCAGGCAGTGATGTGCAGTGGAAGGAGAGCTGGAATGGCATCTGGCACATCACATCTAACTGGTGGCCTTGAGCAAACTACAGATCTTTCATGGGCCTCAGTTTCCCTTATTTGTAAATGAGCAACTTGAACCAGAGAATGTCTAGAGATGGTCAAATTCTAAAATTCTGTGGTTTTCAAAGTGGCCCCCAAATCACTAAATGCTGGAGAAATCAGCAAAAGTTTGCCAGGATGAACTGGATGGAAGTGGATCTTGAAGGAAGGCAAAGAACGGAATGAGGAGAGGGAATCTGAGAGGGGAAGGAGAACACATCCAGGGCAGCGGGAATTAGAGACACACGTACTGGTTCCAGGGTGTTGAGTGTCATCCTAGCAGGAAGGAGGGAACGTGTTGGGCAATTGCCACAGGAAGTCCAACTGGACAATGAGCGTGGAACCAGACATGAGGCTGAATGAGTTGGCCTTGATGTTACTAGTGCCTAAGAGGCTTCAGCCTTTCATGTGAACCTGTTTCTCCTCTTTCTTTCTTCCCTCTCCTCATCTACTTCCTCTTTCTTATCTCAATTATTTTTCCTCCTCCTTTCCTTGTCTTCTCCATGTTCCCTTCCTTCTCCTGTAATGGTGTTTAATGGTTTACAAAGCACTTTTTCCTGCATGAAACATTTTCATCACAAAATAATGCACACAACACCTTCAGACTTCTCAGAATTCAGACTCTGGAGCTAGAGACTCTGGTTTTGAGTCCCTAGTTATGTCATTTACTGGCTGTACCACCTTTGACAAGTTCCTTAACTCCCTGTATTTTTATGTCCCCATCTGCAAAATGAGCATAATAATGTTACCCACCTCACAGAGTTGTAAGAATTAAATGAAAAGCTAAAGCACTTAGAATAGTACACAGACCTCATAGGTCTATGTGTGTTAGCTATTATTTGGAAAAGACATATTGGGTCATTTTTCTGTTCTGCATATGTGAGTCACAATGTGCATGTTTTTCTAAGTTTTTGTGTCAAATATCCAGTTTGTGACCTATTGGCAAATTTTACTTGAGTGAGTTGGAGCACCATCTGACTTAATCATTTAAATGTGCTAACTAAAATTTCAAGAACATTTTAAAGTCTCCTGAGCAAGGCCATGGCCTGAAGTTGCAGCCATTTTAATTAGTTTCACCTTCTCTGCCCCGTGATCCAGAAATCTCTAATTGCACCATGGCAGCCTCCTGCTCCCTGTCACAGAGCTGACTTTACCTGCTTCTATTTAAATTTTATGAATCATGCTCCCTCTGTTTGATCTCCTGAAACCTCTGAAACCAAATGAATAATTATCAAGATGCAATTGTCAGAGTTTATAAAAGATGCTGTAAAAAGATTTTTTTCTTTTTCTGTGAACCTTTTTTCCCAGTTGTCTCCAATTTGCAGTGTGAAGAAAATGTCAGCTATGCCTCCAATGAACAGAGAAGGAGATTCTTAGAATCAAGAAACCTGACATCTGATAAGCAAATATTCCCTTCTTCCAGAGGTAGTGGGTATGTGCCATGGCAACCCCTTCTGGGCACTGACTTCAAGGCTTGCCTTAGTGCTGTCCCCCACGCATTGACTCAATGGAGCCCTGGTTGGAATGTCAATGAGAAAACCCCAGTAACACAGTGGGGCAGTTCCTCAATGCAAAAACCTCAAGCTCTTAGCAATGAGCCTTTCCTTGAATACCTGAGCATGTTCTGATTCTTTCCGCTTGGGCAATTATTATGTCTAATTCTACAGGTGTAGAGCCATTAGACTTAATAGATAAAAATAATTTTTTTTGAGGAAACATTGAAATAGGGGCAAATCAGTCTTAATCATTTACAATTTTCTCTTCCTATTTTATTTACCATTACATTTTTTTAATTGCAGAGAGGGGCAGTCCACTCCCTACTCACAAAACTCTTACCTTTTCTGATGTCCATAGTCCTAATTTCTTTTTCATTCATCCATTCATTTATTCAAAAATATAAGAGAAGCCTTTCTTACGTGTTGGATATTGGTTCTCACTTACTTTATCCATAACCTTCATTTGCCCTTTTCTTCCTACTCTTTAAATATTGATTTTCCCAAGTAGGTCCCAAGCTTGATGCATTTCTCATCCTATTAAGGCTTTAATTACCCTCTACATTTTCAAAACTTCCTAAAACCGTATCTCTGGTTGCTAAGATACCCTAAATTCTATACCCAATTGCCTATTAAACATCATTTCTCCCACATCCTACAAATTAGTATGCCCAAAAGGGGACCCAGTGTTTTCATCCCACACCTGTTCTTCCCCTCAGGATTCTGATCTTGATACATGTCTTCAATGTCCTTCCTTAAAATTCAATTCTCAAATCTCATGCTCAGTCCCTGCTTCACCCACCCCTGTGATCAACACCCATCGGTCTTCTAGAAGTCTCTTGAATATAGAACTGCCTCTGAACCTCACATTCTCAAGCTTGGACTGTTGTCTTTCTCACCCACTCTCAGTTCTGGGTCATTCTCCAGACAGACCTACAACTGGGTTCCCCAAAAATAAGCCGATCATGCTCTCCTTTGCCCAAAACAAGACAAAATGGCATGTAAAGGTAAAAAAACAAACAAACAAACAAACAAACCCAAAAACTTCTATTATTTTCTGCTGCCTTTAGGATTATCCAAAGTTCATAGCCTGGCCTATTGAGTCCTTCACAATTCCACCATAGCCCACCTCACCAGCCTCATCTTTACTTCCTCTGCTATGTCCACCCGCTGTGCCACCCTAGTCCCCAGAAGGCCCAGCCACTTTCAGGGCATGGTACACTTGTTCATAGATTCCAGCTTTTTCTTCAAACCACTCTTTGCCTATACACCCCTGCTTACTACTTCACTGCCCAATTTTCTCTGCGCTCCCAGGCAGATGTAATTGATCCTGCACATCTATGTGTGTGCACTCATATCAGTATTTTTAAATCTGTCATTTAATTATGAATGATCCATTCACATATTTATCTCCCCTTGTAGGTTTGGAACTCTTTGAAGGTTGGGATCATGTCTTAGTTGTCTTTGTACCCAAAATGCTCTGCATAGAGCCTGGAACAGCAAGTTCTCATTAGATGTTCATTGCATAAATGGATAGGTAAATAAGTAAATGGATGATTTATTTGCCTCTTCAGTAGGGATGGAATTTACAATAAAAAGTTTAAATCTTATGTATAAGGCTGGATTATGTCCACTAGACGAATGTGATCCAGCTCAAGCTAGCTTAAACAAATAATTGGTTTACATGGCTGAGAAATTCAAGGATGAAGGAGTCTCAGAGACTCCAAGGGACTTAAAAGGTGATGTCGGCTCTTTTTCCCTCACATGCATGCATGCATACACTCACTTCTCTTTTCCTTTCACTTCTTATCTCTGCTTTTTTCTCTTTCTCTTGATTATTGGCCTCATTCTTTCCTGCAGCTGATGAGCACCCTTCTGCAACTGGAGCTAAGGAGGCCAGACAGCCTCGGGAATACATCACGCACCTTAATGACCCCTGGAGAAAAGAGTGAGCTTCTTTTCCCAGAATTTATCTATAAAATCCCTGTGAAGAATTCGAATTGACCATTCAATGTGATCAGCACAATGCAATACACTGATGGGCCAAGCCCAGAACACTTTCTCACCACTTTGGCCTGGGAAAGAGGAGGAAAGGCCCACAGAACCACATAGGATGAGGCTGAAACAACTCCTCAAAGAGTAGTAATATAATTTTACAAAGGGGAAAAGCAATGCTGGGAGGGAAAATGGAACAGATTTCCATCACCTTACAGTTTTTTTATGCAAATAAGTTGTAGCTTAGCACACCTCAAAAATATAGGAAACATGTTTAATTTTTAAAAAATAGGCAATTAAATATTTGCCAAATATATTATATAAATAAAAGTAAAATGATTTGAGTGTTAGAAAACCTTTTTATTTATGTTTTTGTGTTTAAAGACTATACATTTGAATTCATGTCTTTGTTTTAGAATACCTAAAATAGAAGTGTCAAAACAAAGAGAATGTCTCCTGAATTGTCTTTGCCTCGTCCGAAGTTAAGTAGATCCAGAATTTCACCACGGATCTTGAGCTCTCTGAATCTCACACTTGTTTCTACATGTGACGTGGCATGGGAAATACCTGAAATCAGAGCTGCTTCATATCTCCCTCTCAAACTTGGCGGTTTGCAAATCTCATCTTCAAATGCATTTTTAATTCGCCCATACTACATGCTCGATGGCCCCTCATTTGTTTATTTTTGGCATGGTCTATTTGCCAGAATAATTTTGCTAAGGACCCAGGTTCTTGCCATTCCAAGGCAAGGGGTCCCTGGATCAAAAAAGAACCACAAGTTCCATTTGGCATCATTCAGTTAACCTGATCAGCAGAGGCCAGAGATGTTTTTCTCTGAAATCAGGGCTTTCATCAAGACCACAGAGCACAAATTAATCCTATGATCTGCGTTTAAAACCTTTATGACCTGGAAAAGAGCCCTCGGCAGGCAGGAGGACTGGCCCTTTTCACCACTCCAAACCCCTGCCTGACAGCCTCACGTCCCACACCGCTTCCTGACAATGGATCACACTTGTAGCTCTTTGGTGTTCATGCTTAAATCATATCTTCCAAATTAATCCTTAAGTTGTTTTAGGATAAAAACCATGGAATATCTTTCCATGCCCTGCATGTGTTCATGGATGCTCAAAAAATATGTATTGAATGAATTTAGATCTTTCCACATTCTCTTAGGTCTACCAACCCACATAAGACAATGTGAGAGCAGTACTGTGGGGGAACTTATCCAAGCTATGTTCTTTATCCCAGAACTCTTGAATATAGCTGATGTGGCTCCAGATTAATAGGCACACTGGACAGTTCTTTGGAGCTCTTCCACAAAATTGGACTGTTTCAACTTTGAGATTATGACCCCTTAAGAGTAACAGAGCTTGGCTAGTGACCTAATTGCTAGAAAGACAGCCCTTTGACATACGGGTAAATGACAGCCCCCCATCCTTGAACTATCTCTGCAGGATTGGTGTCTGCCCTGCCTAATTATTCCCATGAAAGGGGAGTTGTCTTTTTTAAATTTCTGAAATATGGCCTGAGGAATCTCACACACCAGTAGTTAGCACTGAGGCTGGTCAACTGTGCAGATGCATAACACATATTTAGCTGTATTTTACTGAGGTAACAAAATGCAGTGTTTATTTTCAAACTTTTTATTAATTATATCTTATCAGTCCCTTTCTCAAGATACCAGTAAGGTTCTTGAATTTAGCCATCCTAACTTTGGTTCATTTTACATTAAATTGGACATTTTTAATGTATAAGCTTTTGGAAATAATTAGAATTCACATACAGCATTTTTTTGTAATCAGAATTTTCAAAATCACACTATATAATTACAATGTACTATAAGAAATTGTCAAGTGGATAACCTTGTTGCACTGAAATGTTCTTGCTGTAAACAAGTATATCCTTTAATGGAATATTTGTCAATGCATGCATTCAAAGAAGCACTCTCAAGGCATGTGCTCAGGAGTTAGGAAATAATTATGTTTCCAAACATAATATTTTCTAATCATCCTATTTTGTTTTACTTAAAAATAACTTGGGGGTTTCTAAGACAGGAACACTTATCTTTGATCTCAGCTCTGAGGTATCATCCTCCCAGAAAAGGATTTTGGGGGGAATAAAACAAATACACTCATAGGTCTACTTTTCTTTTTCTTTTCTTGAAAATCTTCAATCTCAATACAAGTAAATATACTAGCAATGAACTGTCAAAATTTAGCCTCTAGCTTTTTAAAGAAGATGAGATGGAAAGCACTGAATTCATAGTAATATTTAATAATGCAACCACACAGTTTTAAAACATGAGTGACGTTCATCAGTATGTCGACAAGGCTCAGTTTAGTTCTACTGAGCACCTAAATTATGCCAAAAACTCTGCTTAATTTGGGGGCAACAGGGGGCAGATGACAAGGTTCTTGAATTATAGAGCTTACTCTTTGGCAGAGACAAAGAGCAAATAAGCAATTCCAATACAGTGACGTAAGTTATGCCCAAGTTGACATGGGAACACAGAAGAAGTGGGAATGTTGATGGAGTTTTTAGGGGCTTCTGCACAGTGCTGGGCTGACCCTTGAAGTAGTAAGTGTTTTGTAGGTAGGAAAGGTGATGGGGCAAAGGGACCAACAAAGACAGGCTGCGGTATAGGGAACAGCTTGGTGTTTCTGCATTGAACCCTCTTAGATCGGGTGTAGCAGTGTCAGTGGGTGTCAGGCCCAAGGGACCTCTGTTCCACAGTTACATAAGAATCTTGCTTTGCTCTGAAGAAGAATTAGTCTCTGGCCAGGCCTTGGTCTTCCAGGATGTAGCAGCCCCAGGACCAATCACAAGCTAAATTACTGAGTGTTCCTTAAGAACCCCTTTGTAATGATTTCTCTAGCATGTAGAATCTTGTGTAAAATTCTCAGATTGTGCCTAAAAGGGTGGGTCTTTCTTGCCATCATACCTTTTGAGGAAGGATTGTCATACACCTGCCACATTTCAGTTACTGCAGAGACAAGCGATAAACGATCAGACCCTGGCCTTAAGGAACTCACAAGCAAGTGTTTATCCTGGGTCCATCTCCTCAAGATTCTGAGGGCACTCAAGGCAGTTAGCCAAGGCAGCAAACAAAGCCGCACAGTGTTAAGGAGAGAAGATTATTTTCTCAGTCCTTTCCTTTCCAAGTAACATATATACATTGTCAGTGGGCACCTAAAGACACTGCCCGTCTTCCATATAACCAAGATAAATACAGTTCTTGAATTATTTGTAAATATTTGCTTATTAGCTTCTTTCTTTAAAAGCTTTCAAAGTGCCCTAACACTTTTTAAAAAAATCTTCACTTTGGTTCATTCATTTTATACTAAAGTGTAATAAGGAAGAGGGATGTGCAAAATATGCCAGTTTTTGACAAAAGGAAGAATGCCATTCTGTAGGCATTTTATACCAGCAGGAAGGGAAGAAGGGCATTGGCACCAGGAAGCGGGAGATAAAGGTTGTTGGTAAAAATTGGCATCATCAATAAACAATTACTGTGAATCTCCCAGGTGCAGGATTCTGGAGATACGGGGACTCTGGAAAATGGTGTCTGCCCTCAGTGGGCTGCCTCTCTCACTGGCAGACAGGGGACCCTGAAGGCAGCAGTGTGGGAGGTCACATGGAGAGCTTCCCAGGGTTGGGGTGACTTGAGAAGGCTTAGATGACAAGAGGATTGGCACCTCCAACCCTGAGCAGCAGCCCAGGCCTGAGAGGAGTGGGATGAACAGGACATTATGTCCCCCAGAGAAAGACCACACCCACCCTGTTGGCTACAGTGTGAAACTCAAGACCTTTCAGGAATCAGCCACGGCCAAGGAGGTGTGAGTCCTCAGGATAGAGAAATTCTATGTAGTCTGTTTGACAGGAATCACAAGATGCTCTCCGCCTGGCTTGCTCTGCTATGAGGAGGGACTTCTGGCTTTATTCAGAGTGATAAGCTCTTCACAGGGAGGTTGTCATCTGGAGCCAGGCTGCCAAGTTGGCCCTTTAAGCTCAGGATACTTGGAAGCCTGGTCTCCAGACCCTGACCATCTCTCCTGACTCAAGTTCCACAAAGTCCTATCAGCCACGGTTCGGGTGACCATAGTATTTACTGAGCAAACTGAAAGGAGAAAGGGGGTACCATGAAAACTTGACATGGACAGCAGATTTAAATGGGCACTTGGGTAGCTTAGAACACAATCGCCCTCGCTGCTAATCATGGACACCTCCTAATGCATGGCCGTGAATGATAACAGCTGCTGTCTTAGCAGATTTCCATCCATTCCTTTAATAATTAGAAGAATCAGACAAGTTTGAGGGAATGACCAGAAAACCCTGAGATAGGGAACTCAGAGTGCTGCTGAAAAAATTCTCCAAGATATTATAGAATCACTGTCTTATGGAAATAATCCCAGCTTCAACTCATGCCAGACCACTGCAAGCAGAGCCGTCTGCAGGAGCAGCAGCTCCAGGGCGAGGCGCGCTTGCAGGGGGCCCTGCTCCTGCATGACTTCCGCACCGGGGCCTCAGAGGACACCTGCTCTCTTTTCTTTGTCCTCTGTGTTTCCTCTCCCTTTGGTTTCTGCCAGCTGGCAGTCACATAAGCTTTTCCCTGCGCCCCAGTTTCAGTTAATCAAGATAATCACTGCCTACATCTTTTGGGAGCCCCCCCCCCACAAGGTAATTTCATATAAAATTTCATACTTACTATTAGCCTAAGAAACAAGTCAGATAAGGCCTAACACAGTCTTCAAGTTTGGTAAAAAATCTTCCTAGCCATTTTCATCTGATGTGATATACAGACTGAAATTTAATTTATAGAGATTATTGGGAAGTTAAAAAAAAAGATGACTTTTCCTAAAATCACTGATTTGTGAAGAAAATGTTTGCTTTGGGGACAAAGTTTAAGTAATAAGAAGTTGAAACTTTACATAGAAGACAGGAACCCCTTTTATTTGAGAGATGACTTAGTATGAAAGAAAAACTTAGATTTTGTAGCCTTAACAGTTTTGAGTTTGATCTATGTGACCTTGGAAGTGTTCTTATGTATCAAGGAGAATAAAATATTCTGGGGAAAGAGAAGTGATATTCTCTACCTATTTGTTTTATATTTACACCAAAAAGATCCTTATAGAAATATCTGACTTGAAGGCACACAATTTAAACTTACGACATTACTTTTTTTTAATTGCAAAAGCTTGTTCAGATAAGCTACTCAGAAGATAGTGAGCCATCTTCACTGTAATGTAAATTACCACAACCTTCCTTATGAAGTTCAACACTTGGTGTTACCCAACAACAAAAATAAGGAATATTCTTAAGTTCCCTGTGTCATGTCACTTCCTGCATGGTGGAACCCATTCACAGACAAGGCAGATACAATGAAGACTGTGAGAGAAGGGAAGGATGAAAGGAACACATTGTTTCCCCAAGTGTATGGCAGCAACTGAATAATGGCGTTTTCTAATGGGTAGGAACAGGTCTGCTTTCAGAGCATTTCTCTGTATTTTCCTTGGATCCAGGACTTGTCAGCAGGACACAGTAAAACCCAAGGATAAGACTCGATCAGCAATAACTCAACACTCATAGGAAGAGTGGTTTTCAAAGACAATTAGGAAGCTGTTTGTAATTTGAGCTTCTAAAACCACTTAGGGAAGTTCACCAAGTTTGAGAAAAGCATGAGTGTATGTCCCTCTGTGACCAGGTTGCATAAGGCTATGGAAAGCCCCACCAGGCGAGTGCCTTGTTCAAGTTACTTTACGGTTGGTCCTTATGCTTACGATCCAGCCTGGTTACATGCAAAGGACCCCAGAGAGGGTTTGTAGTTTATGGACTGGCACTCATGGAGCAGATGTCTACACACGTGGAATGATTTCAAAACAACCCTCAAATCTTCCCAAAAACTTCCCTTGATGGTTTAGTACCTTTGAACTAAGACTTGGGTCCAGGTCTTTCCCTTGAGTTCAAGTGGTAAACTTTATTACTGCATATCCTGACTTACTAGTTTAAATTAAGCCAAATTTTATGTAAATATTTTAAAGTTAATATAGGCTTTTCACCAACAACATATGTTCTCACAACAACCTTAGAAGTGAGAGAAAGATGTTATTACTATATCAAGTTATTATTGTAAAAGATTTAGATTAGCTTTTTTGACAGAAAGGATGTGACAGAGGGACACATAGAAAAAATTCAAAGTAAAAATAAAATTGCTCTTCAACCCAGCCACTATGCTTCTGGGATCATATTTTATATGACTACTTACCAGATGAATAAGCGTATGCACATAGTGATGCCCAGTGCTGCAGTATTTGTGGTAACTAAAAGCTGGAGACAAACCAAATAACTGTGGAACATTGAAAACATGGAACAGTATGGAGTACTGAAAAAAAATAGGAACTGTGACCCGCAGGCTATTGAGTACAGATGTTAAGAATAAATTGTGTTTCAGCATGTATAACATGAATGCATATGAGATTATAAAAACAAGGGGCGCTAACTAGCCAAACAGATCCTCACATATACCAGGAGAATTTTCAGAAAGCTGCTCTATGATTGCCTAAGGAGTTGGCCTAGAAGTGTGAAAGCCAAGTGGAAAGATAGAGTTATACTTTTCATTATGGACACATTTACAAAATGTTACCATATAGTAAGAAACTTACTCTTTTTAAAAAAAAAATGGAAACCAATTTTTAAGTGTGTATATATAGTCTTATATGGAAAGAAGAGGAGTGCAAATATGCTCCTAGGGTAGTTCATGAAAAAAAAATTAAAGTCATATCAGAATGGAGCCGATCCAAAGAACAAAGCAGGAAAGAAGGATTAAAGAGGCAACAATGAGCTTTGCCATGTTTCAAAAATCTTCTGTTGTTCCACTCAGGATTCTAAAATGGAAGCAAATACTTTTTTTCTTTCAAGGCTAAATGGTAAAATGGAAAACCAATTTAATGTTGCCTTTATATTGCCTTCAAAATAAAATTAAAGTCACCCTTTTATAGAAATGGTTTGCCTTACCAAGGTTAAGAAATAATCGAACAAAATCCTATGAAATTGTTCTTGTCTCTGATTTTTTCTCTTTTGTTCAACAGTTCAGAAAGCTTATTGACTTGTAAGTGACTCTTCATGCTAATATGAACAATATTTATACATCTATAAGTAATACCCACTTGTTCAGTGGCATTCCACACAGAAAAAAGAATTTAATGTATCATTAAGCAGTTTCCAAGGTGTTAGCACTTTCATACAAAGAACCAGTGTAATGACTAGTAGCACTACTCGCTAAATAGCAGAGTGTTTGGAAATGTTTAAACCACTGCGCTGGATACACCTAGACTCCCTGATTGAACCAAACTCTCCCTCCCACATCCACGTGGGTTCAGCAAATCTGAGCAGCCTGCAGACCTTTTACAAGGTTTCTCTTCAGGAAACAGGGCCGGAAAAGAGGGTGGGGATCAGAGATTCCTGCAGTCCTAGTGACTGTCAGCAGAGAACCCATGGCCAGAGCTGCCTGTATATTTGTAGGACCCAGTGCAAAAGGAAGAGGTGAGGCCCCTTGCTTAAAAGGCAAGAAAAATGTGCCATTCAATGTATTAGAACAAATCTTTTTCATTTTGTCTCTCAATTTGTCATGGTATTTTTTATTTGTCATTTAATGTTTTTCTAAGAAAAAAACAAAGTTAAAAATTTTAATTATTAGCATGAATTTTACCATTCATCTTTATATTGTGATATCAGTTTTATAAAAGAGCATTAAGTTAAATGCAGAATCATTGAAATTATACAGTTCATTCTTTATAGCTTATACATGCATATGTATTTTGTTCTTAGCAGACCAGTGGAAATGCACAAAACCAACTCAATAGTTTTCATTTCATTTCTTGATAAGTCCACATTCTATCAATACTTTCTACCTTTGGTCTCCTGATCAGTAAGGAAAGACTGAACTATGGGTTTCCCTACCCTTCCCTGCCCTTCTGTGTCATCATTTGCAGCATGTGGGGGTGCCTTATTCAGAGAAGTAACATGAGTAACAAAGGCCTTGGCACATTCCTTGGTCCATCATGGTTCTTAGAACACCATTGCTTTGTTTCTGCATAGAAGCAAGTCCTGTACTCAGTTTAAATTTTGCTGATATGCCAAACACCATGGATCCACCAGAGTTCTGTGCTTATGGGGGCACTGTGAAGACTACATGTGAATGAGGAGACAAGGATGGCGATAGTCACATTGTGTGTATTTCCTTTGCTCAGGCTCAGGCTCCATTGCCCCACTGAACGTAACTTGGAAAACACAAGTTCGAAAAAAGAACTTTGTGAATTTCAAGACAGCAACAGGAGAGCATTAAACCAAGCACTGGGTTTCGGCCCTTCTGAGTCAGGAGCAATGTGTGACCGTCCAGGTCACACATCCATGGACCTGGCCTGCTTATGAATCACCAAAGGCAAGACTACATTCCTTCCATTGCAGGAGAATATGAAGTGTACTGGTTCTGCAAGGGGAAGGTCAGCAGCAGAGTGAGAGAAAGGTCTTTCACAGAAAGACCTGTATTTTGATACATCAAAAAAGTATTCTAGCTTACTGCTGGCTTAGACAATTTGAGAGTCAAGTTAGCCAGTAGATTACCAGAGCATTCAAATTGCTT
The DNA here is from genome assembly GCF_030020395.1 of Manis pentadactyla. NCBI lineage: Eukaryota > Metazoa > Chordata > Mammalia > Pholidota > Manidae > Manis > Manis pentadactyla. The sequence continues at coordinate 112,587,176 of NC_080019.1, forward strand.
TCTGGTCCCTCACAAAATAATAGTTTGTTGTTAATGCTATTTCCAACCAATACGTATTTAAATACATTTTTCAAGCACAGGAATATGTTCCGATTTATTATAACCCTAAGCAACAATTCTCTTCTGTCCTTGGATGGCAATTACACAGTGCTAAAATGCCAAATGTGTGACACCCTCGACACTCATTAGGGCTACCCCCAAGTCTCTAGTAAGTCCAAACTAGAAAATAGGGCAATGATTTTACATGATCCTAGATGTCCCATAAATTATTTTCTGTGCATATCTTCACACCCCAAATATGTTTTTGTCACTATGTCTATCCCTCATTGTTGCACAGGTAAACAAAATGTATTTTTAATTATTACAGTTACTATATATTTAGTAGAAAAACAGAAATCTGCAGAAAAACATAACAATGCAGATCTGCAGATGGTGTGATTAAATTTTATGCCTCAGAATTATTGCAAAATACTACATATTCCAGGCCAATTAATTTAAATGGCAAGTGTTAAACATTCAGAGGCCCAGGACATGCTATCTATATTTCTATGTCAATTAGACCTAAAATGTACACTAACTCTTCCTAAGGAGCTCACAGCAAGGAAAGAATGTTTGCCACCGATAGGATTTCAGGTTTTTATAAAAGTTCTTCTAGAATCTACATTCTTTTTAGACCTGAGAACTGACTCTGTGGGAATCCTAAGTTTTTTAAAACTTTTTAAAAAAAACATTATTTTAGTACTATCAACTTTTAACTAAGGTAGAGAAAAACCCCATAATAGAGCTATCAGGAAAGTCACAATCACTGTAAATATCATAGAGGTATTCTCTATTCTTTAACTTATTTCTTAAGTAAGCAACTGTTTCCCTGGCACTGTGATAGGTGAGAGGGATCTCACAGTGAATGAGAGTTGTAGTATCTGCTTTAAGGAGCTTAAGGAGAAGTGAGAAGGATAAACGTTAGACAATGCATAGCTGGCAGACATACGTACCTGCGTGAGTACACACGCACGTACATGTGCATCAGGAGAAGAATGGGAGGTAAAATTAAGGGAAGCAAGTGATGTCAAGGAAGGACCCCAGGGAAGGCCTGGAAGCACAGGGAAAAGAGTTACAGGGAGGGAGTAGGGAATGAGGAGCTGGAGATTTTTCCAGCTCAAGGTAACAGTGCGTGTGAAGGGGCAGGCGGAGACCTTGTAAGCCACACGAAGCATGTGGACTTCACGCAGGCAGTGGGAACTCAGAAAGGCACCTCAGGGAAGGTGGTACCGCTGACACACACTGGGTCTGGCACAGTGGTGATGTGACAAGTATATGGCAATTGAACAGAATGAACCTGCCAAGGCTCACAAGGCCCAGCCCCTTTCTTAGAGGAGCCTCCCACACCTCTGCCCCTTGGCATCTCAGCTTCTCTTTCTCAGAAACGGAGCCAATAATGACCGCTTGTTCCTTTTGGAGAACCCTGTGCCACATGTGTTTCATTGCCTTGGAGATATAAAACTGCTTAAACTGAAAGAGAAAGACTTCATCAGAATACATCATAATCAATGTAGAGTTAAACAGCAGTTTAGCTCAGTTAATATTCTACCAAATAATATACACTAAAACTGACCAAATAAAGATCAAATGACAAGCCACAGTTCTTAAGATCTTACCTCTTAGTAGCGGGACTGCCCTGGGAGTAAGATCTGGTGGCTGTCACAGAAGACCCATTGTGATGTAATACATCTGCCTCCCAGCAGCTTGGGGTGGAATGCTGTCATCTTTCGTAGGACTTCTTGAGTTCTTTCAGTATATAGTCTGTTTTTGTGCACTTGGTAATTCAGTTGCCATTCTCAACCAGGTTCTGACAGATGCTAATGGAAGAAAGGTGGGCACCAGCTTGCTCAGCTAAAACCATTAGGATCCTTCAGTCATAACATGTGGGCAGTACCACCCTGCTTAGCATGTAATTAGATTGTAAATGCTCTACTTATGTTGCTTTAGACTCTTAACCAGATCATTCTCGTAACTGCTGTGGGTCTGGACACTAACTATACCCAGAGTGATATTCAAGGATTAATTTACAGAGACTCTGCCCAGACCACTTCCTGATAGCACAGTCCGCTCACATGGCTTCCTGGTCACATGATCATGGAAGGCAAGTGGAACCGGATCAGATTCCATATGTCCAGGCACAGGAGAAATGGGGGAAGTACTGCAGTCACCACAACTGTGGGTCTGCAGAAATCATACCCAGCAACAAACTGCGGTCATGGTTTAATCTAAGTTTCATAGTTGAAAAACATGATGATAAATGAAAAAATTAATTAACTCTTTAATAGTAGATTCTTGGGTCAAATGGTATTTCTATTTTGAGCATTTTGAGGAACCGCCATACTGCTTTGCACAATGGTTGAACTAATTTACATTCCCACCAGCAGTGTAGGAGGGTTCCCCTTTCTCCACAACCTTGCCAATATTTGTTGTCTTTTCGATGATGGCAATCCTTACTGGTGTGAGGTGATATCTCATTGTGGTTTTAATTTGCATTTCTCTGATGACAAGTGATGTGGAGCATCTTTTCATGTGTCTGCTGGCCATCTGAATTTCTTCTTTAGAGAACTGTCTATTCAGGTCCTCTTCCCATTTTTTAATTGGATATGGAAGCAACCTAAATGTCCATCAGTAGATGAATGGATAAAGAAGATGTGATACATATACACAATGGAATATTACTCAGCCATAAGAAAAAAACAGATCCTACCATTTGCAACACATGGATGGAGCTAGAGGGTATTACGCTCAGTGAAATAAGCCAGGCGGAGAAAGACAAGTACCAAATGATTTCACACATATGTGGAGTATAAGAACAAAGGAAAACTGAAGGAACAAAACAGCAGCAGAATCACAGAACCCACGAATGGACTAATAGTTACCAAAGGGAAAGGGACTGGGGAGGATGGGTGGGAAGTGAGCGACAAGGGTGGGGAAAAAGAAAGGGGGCATTATGATTAGCATGTATAGTGTGTGGGGGGCATGGGGAGGGCTGTGCAATACAGAGCAGACCAGTAGTGATTTTACAGCATCTTACTACGCTGATGGACAGTGACTGTGAAGGGGTATGTGGGGGGGACTTGGCGAAGGGGGGAGCCTAGTAAACATAATGTTCTTCATATAATTGTAGATTAATGATACCAAAATTTAAAAATTTAAAAAAATAGTAGATTCTTACATAAAACTATGAATTGAGTGAATTCTGTATTTTACACCAAGATGATAAGCTCAGTCAACATTTTGCTAATATTAGAAGTATAAATACTGTTTAAATACTGCCTTTCAGATGATCAGTTTGAAAGTCAAAATTCAAGCCTTTGCTAATTGTTTTCCCTTGCTACAGTCTTTGCTCTCTATAACAGAGTCAGAAGAAAAGCCTACCTACTTTATTATTTATCGTGATTTCCACTGAAACCTTTGGCAAATTTTTCTTTCTTAACTGTAGTCTCAGGAGATGCTCTCTCAAAAACAGTTCCATGAAAAAAAGAGTTCCGTGGTCAAGTAAGCTAGGGAAAGATTACAAATTATGTCACTCCTTGGACAGTAACCATAGATATCAGTATAGTAAAATCAGTGGGAAGTTCCACATTGAAGAAACTTGTGTAATTTCATTGCATGCAAAAATGCCGCAAACTGACCACAAATCCATGACCTATGAACATCCTTTGAAACCGTGGTCCACGGAATGTCCTTTGGAGGGGATGTGGTGGAGCTAGGAGGCATCCAACAAAGGTATTTTCTAACCTTCAACTTTGATACATAAATGCCACACTTCAGTTGCATCCATTCAGTTATCTAAATAACATTTCATTCTAAAAATACACATTCTTGACATTAGCTGTGTTATACCAAAATCCTAGTCATTGACTATAAAGCTATATCAGCACAGTAACTGCCCATAGGAGCTTCCAGTATTCTTTGAAGGGAGAGATATATCTCCTTAAAGATGTTGCAGAGAAAGGGCACATGTGATTACGTAAAAATTAGTAGGGCAGAAATAAGCACTGCGGGAGCTGAAAGGCAAAGGGCGACTGAATGCAGGCATCCACTTTTAGAGCCAATGCAAAAATACACACCCTTTGCTCCCTTCTGCCTGTCATTTTTGTCTTCCTTTCCCAGAGACACTGATAATACAAAATATGTTATTTGTTCTTTGCCCACAATGTTGGCAGGTTGTGATCACTACACTGTTAAGCCAAAGATATTCAATATTAGAATATAGACCTTAGAGCCAGGGTAGATGGAAATGCTCACTCTCATCTAAACTAACCCTCATACTAGGTTCCCTTCACTGACCCCATTGTCCCCTTGCTTAACCTTAACCACCTCACACACACTGTTGCCCAGGCAGCAGCCAGAGTGATCCTTTCAAATGCAAATTTGACCAGGTCTTTTTCCAGAGGCTTCCTATTACACTTAGAGAAAAGCCCAAATTTTTTATCACAGTTACAAAGCCCTGGGTGACTGAGCCACCCTACCTTTCCCACTGGTCCTCCTACCACTCCCGTGGCTTGATGAGCTCCAGCCCCCAGGCATCCCCATGTCCCGCCTCTTCAGGGTCCGAGTCCTTGCTGCTCCTTCCCCCCACAGCATCGCCCTTCACTTCATCAGGCCTCTGCTGAGGACGCCTTCCCTGGACAGCTCTCTAGAACAGTAGCCCCTGCCCCTGCCTCACTCCTACTGCATCCTCCAATCCCCTCACCCTCCTTACTTCCCTTCAATAGGCTCATTGCTATTTTTCTTTTTTTTCACATTTCTGTATCTATTTGTCTACCTCCATGAAGATCATTCTGCATTTCTGTTTCTGCTGCACGTTAGGCACTCCATAATAATTTGTTGAACACATTAGTCTATCAATGAATGTTTAAATGATTAATTTACAGTAGAATAAACATGGACAGAATATATGTCACAGAATTAGGAGATATATGCCAGCAGGTGACTAACTCTGGTGGTAGCACAGAAATTTCAAGAACTTGTCCTGGGGAGTCTGGCACCGACAGCTAGATGGCCTTGCATAAATTACTCTGCTTCTGTGTATCTCTGTCTCTTGTGTGTAAAAAGGGAACAATAATAACTACCTTACAAGGTTATTGTGAGGATTAAATGGGTAATGTATATGAAGCCCATAGGCCAAGTACCTTCCACATTGGATGGTAACTATTATTAATTCCCAAAAGCCTTTTGTATAGAATTTCCTTAAATAGAAAGGTACCCTTTATTGGTTCTAAGTGAAGGTCCTCAAGCCTGCTAATACATGAGAAAGATAATCAGCTATTCATGAAACATATGGTAAGTACCAAGCAGAGACATTTTTCAGATGATGATTTTGAACTGTCCGACAAAAATCCCCTTAGTATTCTGAGGATATACATACATGATACCTTACCTTTCCACTTTTTTTTTTTAACCTCTTGCAAATTTACTAGCTTTCTAGGAGAAATCTATATGAAAAGCTTTCTTTAATAACTTTGATTTTGAAATAGTTTATTTAATACTCCAAAGAAGTTGCAAAAATGGTACAATTTCCATATAACCTTTACCCAGCTTCCCACCAATGATTATATCATACATAACCATAGTATAGTCTCAAAAACCAAGAAATTAACACTGGTGCAATTCCATTAACTAGATACAGACCTTATTTGAATTTATATGAAGGATTTTTTTAGTCTTAGGGTTAGGAGCTAATTAGGATCATATCTTGGCTCCATTAATCAGGCAAATGAGACACACACATATTAGTGTATGAAAACTGTAAATTACACAATTCCTTTCATTTTCAAAGAATTTTAGAATTTAAAAAGCTATTAGTTCCAGCCTACCTAGGTCTACTGGTTCTGAAGAAGCCAAACACAAAGCCCTTCAGAGTTTCAAAGGGAAGCAGACAAGAGAATTCCTGATTTTAATCTCTAAGGTCAAAGCCCTTCTTTCCCTGAAAAACTAATTCCTCCTTTTCTATCAGCTCTGGAGATTGCTGTGCATTAGTACTGGAGGGAAAATAAAGCTCAGGGCAGGCCCAGATTTCAAGCCATTTCAACTCCAGTTAGATGAGTATTAAGGCAGAGACATATGTGAGAATCAAGCGCTGCTTGAAGATGGCCACCCCTTGGGCCCGAGGGCCTGCGTGTCCTGTGGTCCTGGGTCACGTATGCTCCCTCAGTCTGTGCAGGTGCAGAAGTCACCTGAAGCCAGATGGTCACACATGAGGGAACACATGCCACCTGTCCCTCCTCCAAACCACATTCCCCCAGCCCCAGAGCCTCCCTGTCCACCACCTTTGGAAAGGGTGCATTACAGCAGGAGACATCTCACCACTTTAAGGTGAACAAATCAGTATCAAGTTAAATTAGTCAATAAGATGGAGCAGAAACAGGTACAAAAAGTTCTCCAAAGGAAAAAAAAAATTTAACATACAAACCAAAAGTGTTTCTTCAGAAAGTTCATGAAGTCTGTAGTGTTGTTTTTCTCCTCATGAATATTCTTTACAAAACGGTTCTTTGGGTCCTGCCACTCTGGCGATCTGGAGGGAAACCTACAGGCATTCTGCAAGTTTCCATACGTCTTCATTGTAATGAGAAAAATAACCACAACTTGGTGAGCTAAATTAATTAAATTTACGTGACTGTCATTTATCCTGAGATTATGTCCTTCCTCCATTATTTAGTGTAAAAATCTCCTTTCTCCTGTGCAGTGATGATGATAGTGGGTGGCAACTGTTTTGTTTTCAATGTTCTTACTCTGCAAAATAAAAAGTTGGCTACGCTATGGCAGGCCTCAATTATTTTTTGAAATTGGACTGACCCCTGACACGCCAGTCTCCGGGAACCCTTGGCCTAGAAGGTTAATTGGAGATGGCAGGGACGGCGGTGGGGAAGCCAGTTCAGCTGCCTGTGCTCTGCTCCCTTCCCCAGAGCCCGCGGGGCCCACTGTCCCACATCCGGGCTGCCGCCAGGCCCTGGCTGTACAGCCCGCCCCAGCCCCCGCCGGCTCCTCCTCGCTGTCCGCGTCGCTGTCCCAGCCTCTCCTCGCTGGCGTCATCCTTCCAGACACAGCTCCCTAAGTTTGCCATGTGCGGTGACCCTGTGTCGACCCCGGGCCATGATACAAACTGTGGGATTGTAATGAATCTCTAATTACCCGCCAGTACCTCCATGTGTCGTCAGCCCTGCTGCTGAGCGATATTCCTCACCAATTTGGTCATCACCAAGCATTCACAATGCAGACAAACTCTGCGCCCGGAAGCCGGGAGCCCCCACAGTCCGTGCCAAATGCGGCTGGCTCGGCAGGCTTCTGGGAACGACAGGATGATTTCCTCCCTAGTTATGAATCAGAGAGGGCGTTTGCACATGAATCATTCAGTTCTGCGGGGGGACTTTGTCCTGACTTTTATTTATCCCACTAGATCAGGCTGTGTCGCTGCTCAGGAACTCTCAGAGGATCACCCTGGGGCCGGAGATTGGGAGTGAGGAGTGGGGGGCAGTTAGCATTTTTAATTTCATGCAATAATTCTGAAACCCCATATTTTATCAAGCCAGAAAGGGATATGGAAACCGGTCTAGATTTAGTAAAGTGACAAATAGCAGCTCTTGATTTTCTGGAAGAAAATGTATCTTATCAGTTGGGAAATAGCTCTTAATAATGACAACAATGATAACCTCCCCCTTGTGCTAGGTATTGTGCTAGAGGCTTTATGTAATTATGCCTAATATTGACTTAAACAAAACAAGACAACAAAGAGATTTTACAGACAAGAGAACTGAAGCTTGTAGTGGTTAAGTAATGGTTAAGTTTCCAACTCATACAGAGAGGTTGCAACAGTCTGCCTTGCTCCAAAGCACATGTTACTCGGGAGTGTTTAATAGTTGGAACTGGAGAAAGATGACTGTTTTTAAAGGGTAGATGGACTTTTAATTCACTATCACATCCCAGGTAAAGAATTACTCCTAGTTGTGAAGCTAACTCACAGATTTTATTTTTTTAAAGATTAAATGAGACAGGAAATAACAAGTGTTGATGAGGATGCGGAGAAAAGGGAAACTGTACACTATTGGTGGGAATTGAATTGAGGCAATCACTATAAAAAACAGTATGGAGTTTCCTCAACAAAAATAAAAATGTAATTACCATATGATCCATCAATACCACTTCTGGGTACTTATCCAAAAAAAAATCAAAAACACTAATTCTAAAAGGCATATGCACTCCTGTTTATTACAGCATTGTTTATGATAACCAAGATACAGACGCAACATAAGTGTATATAAATAGATGAAGGAACAAAGAAGATATGTATATATACACACAATTGAATATTAGCCATAAAAAAAGAATGAAATCTTGCCATTTGCAACAACATGGATCAATCTAGAGGGTGTTATACTAAGTGAAATAAGTCAGACAGAGGAAGACAAATGCCATATGATTTCACCTATATGTGGAATCTAAAAGCAAAACAAATAATACAAACAAAACAAAATAAAACAGAGTCATAAATACAGAGAACAAACTGATGGTTGCCAAAGGGGATGGGGTCTGGAATCATTAAAATAGGTGAAAGGGATTAAGACATACAATCTTCCAATTATAAAATAAATCAGACACAGATATGTAATGTATGTAGGGAACATAGTCAATAACATTGTAAAAGCTTTGTATGGTGACAGATGGTAACTAGACTTACCCTGGTGATCATTTTATGATGTATGAAAGTATCAAATCACTACATTGTACAGTATTGTATGTCAATTATAAAAAATTAAATAAAAATTAAATAAAAAAATTAAATGAGATAATCTTCATGAAAATACTGACTTAAGAAAAAAAACATTACAGAGAAAATGCTGTACAAATCAAGAAATTAATTCAATTCAATATATCTTGCATAAATATTAAATAACCTCTTCAATATTTAAATATCCTGTTGCCTGATGCAGGTGCTAGGGAAATAAAGATGAATAAGACAGTCCTGCCTTCAAGGAGCTCAGAGAACATTGTTGTTATTGTTCTTCTTACTTACTATGGTGTTTAAGTTATATTTATATAGTACCATATTCAAAATTTTTTAGAGGTTGTTACTAATATTTCTCTGGCTTTCTAAATGCAAGGCTTGATAGAGAATACAGCCAATGGTTCTATAACATCTTCCTATGTTGACAGTTACTGCACTAGTTGGAGTGAGGATTTAATAATATGGGTAAATGTTAAACCACTATGCTGTATACTTGAAACCAATATAAGATTATATATTGACTATATTTCAAAAATAAATAAATAAATAAATACATGCAAGGCTTGTCAGCATGAATGATGTCCTGCTGTTCAGTTGTGTGGGTGGAGCATGCTTATTGCCACTTGAGACCCAGATTATACCCACACAGTGTGAAAACATTTTTCCAAGGAATAAATGTAATTGTTCAGTGCTGCATCTTAAAACAGAAATGGATGGGCCATAGGAAATGGTCATATATGTGATTCTGAAGCCAGCCTGTTTTCCCATCTTCAGATGGTGTTTTTTGTCTATAGATATTTTGCAGTCCAATTAATTCCTCAAATTTTCAGGTAATTTGTACTTTTGGTGTATAACAAAGCTTTGTGGTTAAGATAGTAATACTTTGGTCTTGAGATGTACAACCTTCTCCTACCTTCTAGAATAGATAATAGAAAGTAACTTGCTTCTTAAGGAGCAAATTCATAGTTAAAATCTGTAGTTCCTAAACCCAGAGTCTCTGAATCATGCCGACTCTCACCTCTTAAGTAAACTAAATAGGAACTTTGAGCTGTAAGGCAATTTGGAGATTAAGTAACACCCTCATTTTACAGATGAAAAAAATGATGCACAGAGAAGTGACTTCAAGGCCACACTGGTCTACAGGATGCTAATGTGATATGAACATTGTATTCAGGGCAAGAAGTTTTCAATACCCTATTTTTTGAAGGTTTGCTCCTGGTATGGTATTTCTTTTATGACTCTGCAAATTTGATGTCAGTTTCATCTATCTCTATCTAAAGGAGAGCCATTTCCCAGGAAGTCTGTCAACATTTTGGTAATATGGGATCCAAGCAACAGAATAGTTTAAGATACCTCTGCATGGATTGAATATAATGTAGGGCTCCTAAGACCTTTTTAACATTACAGTTAACAACAATTGCTACCATTTGCTGAGTGCCTTTTATACATCCTGCAACATATATACTGTATCATCCATCTGCACAAAATTCAGAATGTACTATGAATCCCATTTTACAAAGAAACAAGTAATGTTCCAACAGTCACAAAGCTTATAAGTAACAACATCAGTTTCCATCTGCCTCTAAAGCCAGGCTCCCCCTCACATATGTGAACCCAAGTGCCAAATGAGAAGGGGGAACAGAAGTTTGTCCGATTTTCAAAGCATAATAAAATGCTTGTATCATGAATTTAAGGCTGGGATGAAGTTTAAACAAAAAATCCTTAATTAAAGGTTATCACCCTGGATCACAGTTCCATCTGACTCACCATAGCCACTGAGTTAAAAAACCCATTCCTCTCCAGCTGAAGGAGGATAAAGACATGAGTGATTCCTTCAATCCCACTTCCAGATCAGCCTTCAAGGACTAAGGAGGAAGCACTGAGTAGAGGTTATCTCTCCAGGCAAGTATTTTCCTTTAGTAATATTCTCTGGCTGCTATTATCATGTTTCTACTTGACAGTTGGAGCCTAACTTCAGAAAGTACCTATTAAAATTCACACATACAGCAAAGAGAGTTAAAAAGGATTGGCTGTTCCATTTTTAGTCCCTCCAGCACTCACTTGGAGCTGAAGAAAAGAGACAATGGGCCTTTCTACCACACTGCTGGAAAAAAAGAAAACAACTGCATTGTTGAAGAAGTCAGGCAACTGTCTAAAACAAGGCAGTAGACAGGAGTGGGCCAATAGAGTAGAGGTGAGTGTATTTTGTCCCAGTCATACAGTTGTGAGGCAAGTTTTTAAAGACTTCTGTGGATTTCCCCTGGGTGGGCCAGTATCTCACACTCATCCTTAAATAACTTTTAAAGGAGAAATAGACAGCTAAGGGAGGTCTTTTTGTGATATGAACCATAATGGTGATAACCAAGATGTGCATAGAATCTGCACGCTTAAAAGCTTTCCTAGACAATACAATATAGTGGCTTGCTGAAGCTTCTGGGCTCCGGAGCCAGCCCCTGGAGGCTGGAATCCCAGTTCCATCACTTCCAACTGTGTGACTGCGAATCCATTTCTGACAAAACCTGACAAGGACATTACACACACAAAAAAATATCAGACAAATGTATCCCATAAATAAAGAAGCAAAAATCCTCAACAAAATAACAGCAGAACAAATTCAGTAACAGATAAAAGCAATAATACATTATAACCAAGTGAAATTTATCCCAGAAATGCAAGGTAGATTTAATATTTAAAATCTATCAATATAATACAGCACATTAACAGAATAAACAAAAAATGATATGAGCATTCCAAATAGATGTAGAAAACTATTTGATAAAATTCAGCATTCCTTCATAATGCAGACTCTCAGTAAACTAGAAATAGAATGTAACTTCCTCAATCTAATAAAGGGTATCTATGAAAAACCCTCAGCTAATAGCATATTTAAGGATAACATTCTGAGGACTACTTCCTCAAATCGAGAACAAAGCAAATACACCCTCTCTCACCACTTACATTAACACACTGTAGTAGAGATCCTAGAATTGTAAGGCAAGGGAAAAATAGGCAAAAGAAGGAAAAGCAAAGAAAGGAAGGAAGTTGCCTTTATTTGCATACAGCATGATTTTGTGTATAGAAATTCCAAATAAAAAAGAAATCACTGAGACTAAGTGAGTTTAGCAAGGTTGTAGGATACAAGTCAGTATACTAAAAGCAATTTTATTTTTATGCTTAGGCAACAAAAAATTGGAAATGAAATTTCAAAAATTACACCAAAATTATAATGTATTTAGGAATAAATGTAGTAAAATATGCAAGACCTTTACACTGAATACTATAACATTTTGCTGAGAAAAACCCTAATTGTGGAGATACCATGCTCAAGGATTAGAAGCCCAATATTGCCAAATGACAATAGCAGTCATTATCCCAGTAGCCTTGGATGGAAACATGAAAAACTAGACTATCCACAGCAATAATAAAAACAGAACAACAAAATCTGAAGACTTATTATGATTGTAAGTGATTAAGAGATGTGTTAGTGGCATAAGAATAGACATAATTTGGTGGAACAGAATAGAAAGAGCCCCATTAAATGTCGTCAATTGATTTTGAGCAAAGACAACAAGGTAATTCAATAGGGAAAGAAAAGTCTATTCAACAAGTAGTGCTGGAAAAACATGATCTCCATGTGGGGAAAAAAATGAAACTTGATCTTGTATCTCACACCATGAAAAAAAATTAATTCAAGGTGAGTCATAAATCTAAATGTACAAGCCAAAATTATAAATCTGATGGAACACATAGGAAAATATCCTGACAATATTGGAGTAGATGCAAAGATTTCATAGGCCCAGAAAGGATTAATTCCAAAAATTTGATAAACTATACATCACCAAAATTAAAAACTTTTGTACATAAAAAGGCACAATTAAGAAAATAAAAAGACAAGCCACAAATTGGGAGAATATGTTTGACATTTGTATTTGTGACCAATACAAATTTGTATTTAGATTTCAGTATCCAAAAAACATAAAGAACTACAAATCAATAAAAAAAAGACAACTGTATTTAAAAAATTGGCCAAAAACTTTGAAAGGCACTTCATAAAGGAGATATGTGAATGACAAATATGAGCATGAAAGATGCTTAAACATCAATTATTAAGGAGATACAAGTTAAAACTACAATGAAATATCACTACACACCTACTTGAATGGCTAGATTGAAAAGCCCAACAATACCAAATAATAGCAAAAAGGTGATATGCTAGAACTCCCCTATGTTGCTGGTGGAACGTGAAATACTAAAACCACTTTGGAAAATGGGATGGCAGTTTCTTATCAAGTTTATTATTCACCTAGTCTATGATCCAGAAATTCTACCCTCAGCTGTTTAGCCAAAAAAAATGAAAAGTTATATCCACAAAGAGACTTGCACAAGAGTGTTCAGAGCAGCTCACTCGTAATAGCCAAAGTAGAAACAATAAAAATGTCAATTTAGAGGAGAATGGAGAAACTGTGAAATATTCATACAATGGAATATTGCTCAGCAGTAAAAAGTAACAAACTAGGGATACATAGAGCAACATGAAGAAATCTCAAAAAAAATTTGAAAGAATTCATGCTCAAAAGAATTATTATATTATTCCATTTATATAAAATTCATGAATTTATGATAGAAATAAGATGAATTTATGATAGAAATCAGAATAGAAAATGTTTCTTAGAGGTATAGGGCAGGATTCTCTGGAAAGTGGCCTAAAGAACTTTCTGTGGTCATGAAAATACTATGTCTTTATAGGAGTTCTTCCAACTGTCTGTGCATTTACTACATATAAATTATATCTCCATACAAAAAAACCAAGCTGTTTTTGCCTGTTTGTTTTAAATATTCTGTTAATATAAAGCTCCATGTTCTGACTCTATGTTCATTAAGCAATCTCTTATTTTCTAAGTGGATCTGCCTGTAGGAAGAGAATATAACAATCACTTAAGTTTCGACTATTTCTGATTTTCGAGAGTAATTTCTGGATAAATAAAAAAACTACCTTCTGATTATGATCTAGCTTTTTGTATACTTTGACTACAGGAAGAGAAATTTGTGCCAACCTGAATGATGGTTTATATTTCGCACTGAATTAATGCAATAGGCATTCTGACTTACATGACTCTTACATGCCCCTGAGTTGGCATGAGTTCCTCCCTCCAGGGCCAATCATCCTGGGCTGATTCGCAAGCATGATTTCCAGAGAGTCCAGATCCCATTGTTTTCATGTCAGGTGACATCATTATTTCACATCCATTTCCAACATCCATTTCCTTTATGTTGACTCCTGCACTGGTAACATCATTGTTCAGCTAGAAATGAAAAATTAAAAGTTACAAGTTAAAACTATAATACATGAAGTCATTCCTGAAATTCCACAAACGTTGGAAAGTCAACCAGTTCTACTTTATTAGTATATTCAAAAAGTAATATGAAAAATTGCTGAACCCCACATAAGCATATGTGCATATCAAACCTTGTGTTTTGAAGTCAGTTTTTTTTAATTAGTTTTATTTTGGTATCATTAATCTACAATTACACAAAGGACATTATGTTTACTAGGCTCCCCCCTTCACCAAGTCCCCCCCACATACCCATTCACAGTCACTGTCCATCAACATAGTATGATGCTGTAAAATCACTACTGGTCTGCTCTGTGTCGCACAGCCCTCCCCATGCCCCCCCACACTATACACGTTAATCGTAATGCCCCCTTTCTTTTTTCCCACCCTTATCCCTCCCTTCCCACCCGTCCTCCCCAGTCCCTTTCCCTTTGGTAACTATTAGTCCATTCTTGGGTTCTGTGCTTCTGCTGCTGTTTTGTTCCTTCAGTTTTCTTTTGTTCTTATACTTCACATATGAGTGAAATCATTTGGTGCTTGTCTTTCTCCGCCTGGCTTATTTCACTGAGCGTAATACCCTCTAGCTCCATCCATGTTGTTGCAAATGGTAGGATTTGTTTTCTTCTAATGGTTGAATAATATTCCATTGTGTATATGTACCACATCTTCTTTATCCATTCATCTACTGATGGACATTTAGGTTGCTTCCATATCGTGGCTATTGTAAATAGTGCAGCAATAAACATAGGGGTGCATCTGTCTTTTTCAAACTGGAGTGCTGCATTCTTGGGGTAAATTCCTAGAAGTGGAATTCCTGGGTCAAATGGTATTTCTATTTTGAGCATTTTGAGGAACCTCCATACTGCTTTCCACAATGGTTGAACTAATTTACATTCCCACCAGCAGTGTAGGAGGGCTCCCCTTTCTCCACAACCTCACCAATATTTGTTGTTGTTTGTCTTTTGGATGGTAGCCATCCTTACTGGTGTGAGATGATATCTCATTGTGGTTTTAATTTGCATTTTTCTGATGACAAGCGATGTGGAGCATCTTTTCATGTGTCTGTTGGCCATCTGAATTTCTTCTTTAGAGAACTGTCTATTCAGGTCCTCTGCCCATTTTTTAATTGGATTATTTGCTTTTTGTTGTTGAGGTGTGTGAGCTCTTTATATATTTTGGATGTCAACCCTTTATCGGATCTGTCATTTATGAATATATTCTCCCATACTGTATGATACCTTTTTGTTCTATTGATGGTGTCCTTTGCTGTACGGAAGCTTTTCAGCTTAATATAGTCCCATATGTTCATTTTTGCTTTTGTTTCCCTTGCCCAGGGAGATATGTTCAAGAAGAGTTCACTCATGTTTATGTCTAAGAGATTTTTGCCTATGTTTTTTTCTAAGAGTTTTATGGTTTCATGACTTACATTCAAGTCTTTGATCCATTTCAAATTTACTTTTGTGTATGGGGTTAGACAGTGATCCAGTTTCATTCTCTTACATGTAGCTGTCCAGTTTTGCCAGCACCATCTGTTGAAGAGACTGTCATTTCCCCATTGTATGTCCATGGCCCCTTTGTCGAATATTAGTTGACCATATATGTTTGGGTTAATGTTTGGAGTCTCTATTCTGTTCCATTGGTCTGTGGCTCTGTTCTTGTGCCAGTACCAAATTGTCTTGATTACTGTGGCTTTGTAGTAGAGTTTGAAGTTGGGGAGTGAGATCCCCCTGACTTTATTCTTCCTTCTCAGGATTGCTTTAGCTATTCGGGGTCTTTGGTGTTTCCATATGAATTTTTGAACTATTTGTTCCAATTCATTGAAGAATGCCGTTGGTAGTTTGATAGGGATTGCATCAAATCTGTATATTGCTTTGGGCAGGATGGCCATTTTGACGATATTAATTCTTCCTAGCCAGGAGCATGGAATGAGTTTCCATTGTTAGTGACCTCTTTAATTTCTCTTAAGAGTGTCTTATAGTTTTCAGGGTATAGGTCTTTCACTTCCTTGGTTAGGTTTATTCCTAGGTATTTTATTCTTTTTGATGCTATTGTGAATGGAATTGTCTTGAAGTCAGTTTTATAAGCAAGTTAAGATTCTTTGAGAAAGTTTAAAACCTAATGAAGATAGGCAGATCATGATCAAGCACTGACCAGCAGGTGAGCCAACTACACACAGCCACTATCATCTACCTAGTAATTTTCTTAGGAGACAGTGTGTGGCAACGTAAATAGTCATACAGAACCAACTGAACCCATTAGGATGTGAATATGAGAAGCATGTTTCTCAACAACCATGCCTCACTCCCCCTTTGGTTGGCCTTTTTTTTCCACTTGACTTTTTTACCTGTCAACAAATATTGCCCACTCAGTGCTGCCACTGGCCCATTAATTCTGCTTGGCTCTCTTTGAAATTTGGAACAACATGCTTCTCAGGTGATTTCAATATGAGTCCAGTAGAAAAAGAGGCTGTGGACAGTCCCAGAGTGGTGCTGAGCCTTGGCAGTGGGTTCTGTGCAAGCCTGGAGCCGTGGCCGCATCAGTCAGCCTTGGAGCGTGCTGTTAGCATCACAACCAGGCATTGCCCACCTCAGTCCCAACAGGAGAGAGGAGAGGCTCTCCGCAACTGACTGCGGGCCGCTTGACCCCGTTAACCTTGGGAAGTCCTGGAATGTCACAGACGGAAGCGTCCCTGTGGCTCACCTCCATGTCCTTTCTTCCCACTGCACTTCCTCTCCCTCGTCCAAGTCTTCGTCTTCTCACACTGGATGACAGTCATGAGTGAGACTGTGAGCACTAGGATCTGGCTAAAAGCCAAAAGGACAAACTGCGAGTACCACAGAGCTGAAGGAAAGGTATAATTTTCAACAGAGGCAAAAGAGAATGCAAAACCCAGAGGTAGAGGCTTCGATCTCCGGGAGCACCTGACAGGGCTCTTATGAAAGCTGATCTCCAGCTTCAACTAGGGGTCCTCCACAGGACCGGTCTCAGGGCAAAATAATGAAGAAAGGAGAGTTTTATCATCTTGGTTTGCCACTTCCAGTTCCTGCTCTTTTCCCCTATCCTCTTTGAAAGGACCTTTCCTGGAATCAAACTGGCCCTTGATTCACGTTCTTGTTGGAAATAATCACCCAGGTTGTAACTCACACAAATGTTTAAGGGGCTGCTGTATTTTACTGCAGTGCTTTTTCTAGAGGACTTGGGTATGAGCGAGGAAGAACATGTGAATTCAGGGTAATGAGGCTTGATGAGTGAATGCTTGCTCCTCTCTCTCCATCCAGGCTCAACTGCTGCTTAGTCAGTCTAGAATTAGATGTCATCTTCTCATATATTGGTGAGAAGAACATGTGGGTTAAGCTTATTTAAAGCTAATCACAATCACAGACACAGCTCCTATTAAGTGCCTACCTATTCCACTTAGTAGATGCTTTGCATGAGATACTGAGTCATCACAAAAACAATATTAAATGGATGTTATTATTTCTATTTTATGGATAAAGAAACCAATTACTTCCATGTAATTGGTTACTTCTAAGAAGACCAAGTATTAGAATAAATCTCTGTTTCACTCTTGAAAAAAAGTTATATTCCTAGACCTGGGCCAACCTCAAAGCAATCTAATGGGCAGAAATAATACAAGCAACATTATCTTATTAAAATGCAAAAAAACTAAAGTTAACAACAAACTCAAAAACTGTAAAGGATCTTCCACCTAGAAATTAAAATGCATGCTGTTAAATAACACGAGTCAAAAACATCATATAGAGTGAAAGAAGCCAGGCACTAAAAACGTATCCTGTTAGATTTCATTTATATATAATTTAACAAGTAAAATTTATCCACAGTGATAAAGATGAAAACAGTGGTTACCTCTGAATATGAGCTGGGTATGAGCACAAAGGAACTTTTTGGTAGATGAAAATTCAGGTTTCCCTTGCTCCAAAAGTCCACTTGATGACACTTTGCTTTTATGAAGGACCTACATTAGCACCTCTTTTTGCTAGCCAAAAGAAATTTAAAGAGGATTTTCACTTTAGCAAAATGGTATTTGCTTATTTGCTTTATGTCATTTTGGTTTACAAAAGGTCCCTTACTTATACTCTACTTTCCGAGAGCTGGGAAAACCTATAGTGCAAATCTTAATCTAAATGGTAGTTACATGGGTCTAGAATGTATTACAACAAATCAATAAACATAACTCACCACATTAAAAATTAAAATAAAAGTTACATTTTCACTCCATAGTTACAGAAAAAGAATTTGATAGAATTCATCACCTGTTCACTATATAATAAGCTGTTGGAAAACTAGGAATAGTAATAAAATCCCTTAATCTAATGAAAAGTGTCCAAAATAATCTACTTTAAACCTACTACTTAACGTTGAAGTACAAAAACTTTCCTCTAAAATCAGAAATGGAGTAAAAAATGCCTGCTATCACCATCTTTCTTTTTCTTTCATTCAACAGCCCCCCTTCCCCATCTCTGACAACCACCAATCCATTCTCTGTTGTTTTTTGTTATTGTTTTAGATTTCACATATAAGAAATAATAGAGTATTTATCTTTCTTTGACTTATTTCACTTAGCATAATGCCTACCCATGTTGTTACAAATGGCAAGATTTTCTTCTTTTTTATGGCTTAATAATATCCCATTGTGTCTGTGTGTGTGTGTGTGTGTGTACTACATTCTTTATCTATTCATCCATCAATGAACACTTCGGTTGTTTCTATGCTTTCGCTCTTGTACATATGCTGCAGTGAACATGGGGGTGCAGGTATCTTTTCAGGTTAGTGTTCTCATTTGCTTCAAGCAATTACCCAGAAATGGAATTGCTAGATCATACGGTAGTTCTATCAGCACAGTTATTCAACATGGTACTGAAGGTGCTAGCTAAAATAATTTAGAGAAAAAATATGACATTTAGTAAGTTAATTTAACAAGGTCTGACCATCTAATCAATTAACAAAAATCAATTGTATTTTTATAAATAAACTATTAGAAAAATATCATTTACAATAGAATTAACTTTAAATACCTTAGAATATATCTATTAAAATACGCACAAAACTTCAACACAGAAAACCTCAAAATATCATTGAAATAAATTGTAAAATTCCTAAATAGATAGAGATATACTTTGTTGTTCATATTTTAGAAGATTCAGTGTTTTAAACATATCATTTCTGACAAAATCAATTGAGAGACTCAATGCAACTACAATCAAAATCCCAGCAAGATTTTTGGGAGGGTGGGGGAGAGTGGATTGACAAGTTTCTAAATTTTACTTTAAAAAAAAATGCAAAGAACCAACACCATACAATACAGATTTGAAGAAGAATATATTTGAAGAACCTACACCGCTGGATTTCAAGCTACATTAATTAAAACAGTGTGACACCAGTTTGAGCTTTTGCAAATGTCCCAGTGAAACAGAAGAGGGTGTCCAGAAATAGACCTTGACATGGACACCTGATTTGTGGCAGAGGTCACATTACAGAGTCACAAGTAGAGAATTGTCAATAAATTGTGGTGGGTCAATTGGGTATACATGCAGAAAAAAATTAATCTTTATTCCCACATTGCACTGTATAAACATTTTAGATGGATTGTAGATTTAAAAGTGAAAAGTAAAATAATTACACTTTTAAAATATGATCTTCATGATCTTGTCATAGGCAAAGATTTCCCAAATAGGATTTTAAAAAAGCAGTAACCATAAAGGGAAAAATAAGTTGAACTACATAAAAATTAAGAACTTCTGCTCATCAAAAGACTAATTTAGAGACTTAAAGGTAAATAAAAATCCATATTTGTAATGCTTATGTCTGACATAAATTATGTATCCAGAGTATAGTCATTAAGAACCTTTTGAATAAAAAAGACAGACATTTAAACAGACATTTGTGCAAAAGACTCACAGGCATTTCATATATGATCACATCCAAACGGATAAAAAAACATAGCACAAGGTGTTCATTGGTCATTAGGGAAATGAAAATCCAAAACCAGAATAGTTAAATTTAAAGGACTAATGATACAAAGATTAATCGGGATGTGGAGCAACTGGAACTCTTATGTACTTTTTGGGAGGGTAAATTGGAACAACCATTTTTTTTTTTTTTTTTAGAGGGGCATCTCTCATATTTATTGATCATATGGTTGTTAACAACAATAAAATTCTGTATAGGGGACTCAATGCACAATCATTAATCAACCCCAAGCCTAATTCTCAACAGTCTCCAATCTTCTGAAGCATAACGAACAAGTTCTTACATGGTGAACAAGTTCTTACACAGTGAATAAGTGGAACAACCATTTTGAAAAACTTTTTGGTAGTATTTACCAAAGCTGTACATGAGGCATGATCCATGACCCAGCAAATCACCTCATAGGTGATTTACCATTTAAATATGTTTGCTTATATGTGTATCAGAAGACATATATGCATAGTAGCATTATTCTTAATTATCATCAACTGGAAACAATCCATGTTAATCAATAATAGAATAGAAGTTAAATT
Source organism: Manis pentadactyla (assembly GCF_030020395.1). Lineage (NCBI taxonomy): Eukaryota > Metazoa > Chordata > Mammalia > Pholidota > Manidae > Manis > Manis pentadactyla. Next base: position 112,607,797 of record NC_080019.1, read on the forward strand.
GTGCTATATTTAAATGGAATTTTATTCAGCAATTAAAGCTAATGAACTATTGCTACATGCAGCAACTTGGAAGAATCTCACAAATGTAATGTTGAATGAAAAAGGCTAGACCCAAAAAAGAAGCAAGACTATAAGTTCATTTATGTAGAGTTGACAAAACAGGGAAAATGAATCTGTAGTTTTGTAAGTCAGTGGTTACATACCAGAGGAGTAGGGAAGTGACTGAAAAGGTACACAGTAGGAATTCTGGGTGTTCTATTTTCATTACTGTTCCATTCTTTGATAAGGATGTGAACTACTCAGGTATGGTCACTATGAAAATTCACTGAGATGCATACTTAAGATTTATTCCCTTTTTGAATATTGTGCCTTTAATAACTCAGTGAATACAAGTTATTAAAAAGAGAAAAATATTGAGATAGAACAAATACAGAAAATGAAACATGACAAGTGAGGATTATCAGAATGAAGGAAACTTTAACAAAAAAAACATGAGACTACTTTGCACAACTCAATGCAAATAAATTTGAAAACCTGGATAAAATGTGTTTTTTCTAGAAAAATACAATATACCTTATAGAGACAGAAAATCTGAAGACTCCAGTAACTATAAAAGAAATAAGTAGTTAAAAGGAAAGATACAATTATATATATATATATATATATATATATATATATGTAAAATGCAAAGTAACAAATGAAAAAGCTTCTTGGAACAAAACAGAATTTAGTAAAGTAGCAGTTCATAAAATCATCATGCAAAAATCAATAGCCTTCATCCATACAAACAAAATAGTTGGAATATATAATAGAAGACCCCTCATATAACAACAAAAAAAGAAAAGAAATACCTAGGAGTAAAGTCACTAGAAATATCCAAAATGTATGTGAGGAAAACTATAAAATGCCCTGAGAAATAAACAAAACAGAAAAAGACTTGTACAACTGGAAAGACACACTGTGTTTTGAGATTGCAAAACTCAATATTCTAAAGATGTCAATTCTCTCTCGGTTCAATAGTTCAATGAAATGCAATCTTGATAAAAATACCATCAGGCCTTTTTCTGGAATTAGACAAAATGATTATAAACTCCATATGAAAAAACAATAGCCAAGAAAATCCTGAACAAGAAAAGCAATGTGGTTGGGGAAGGGGAGCAGGAGCAGAAGTCTAGCCTCAATGGATATTAAAATACACTTACAACTTTTATAAGTAAACCAATGTGGTATTCTCAACCAGAACGAGCAATGAAACAGAATAGGCAATCCAGAAATAAATCCACATTTGGAAATGAAGTATATGAGAAGAGCAGCATCCCAAATCAATAGGGTAAAAACTCATTTTCTAATATAAAGTGCCAGGATAACTAGATATGTGGAAAAGATGAACACGAAAAAAATAAAATTGAGTCTGTTCTTCACACCACATGCAAAGTAAACTCAAATGTAGCACAGTTAAATATTAAGGCCTAATGAAACCAAAAAAGTCCTAGGAATATGATTTGGAAAAACACAGAAGAATTTCTCTTTAACTTTGGAAGGAGCTCCTTTGCAATCTATGACTCAGTTTAGGAGAGAAAAGGGGAAAAGTGAACATATAATAAATAATACACAGATTTTGAAAATCAAAACAGCAAAAATAAACACCATAAAACAAAGTATAACAGCAAATGACAAACTGGATAAAATAGTTGCATCTTTTATCACAAAGAATTAATAGCCCAATAAATAAAGCTTTTAAAAACTGAGAGGCACAAAATGCTGTAGAAAAATGGACTAGAGATAAGAGCAGACATTTCCATCAAAAAGAAATACAAATGACCCTTAATTATATGAAAAAATGTTCAGCAACCTTTATAATAGGAGAAATGCCAATTTTATTTACTCTGAGATGTTTGACAACATAATCTTTGTTAGAGGCTGTGATAAGTCACTTTGAGTACTTTCTTTATGGAAATGAAAATGGTGCAAACCTTATGGAAAGGAGTTTGACAAAAATATTCTAATACATTTACTCTTTGACACAAAAATCCTGTTTATAAAAATCTATCACAAATACATACTCACAAAATATGAAAAGACATTCAAATACATGAATTGCACAAAACCATTCATTAAACACTATTTGTGAAGGCAAATACTATAAGCAATCCAGGTCAATAGAGACTAAATAAATTGGGCAGATCCATAATGGAGTACCACACTGCTAAGAAAAAGGATGTGGTGTATCTCTATTCACTGCTGTACTAAGCTAGGCAAAAAGTGGAAAGGAGGATGTATAGTAATATAATTATGTGAATCATGTATTTTTCTAGCTCTGTACCTAGTTTGTCAGCATAACCTCTCAGAAGGGAAATATCTCAAGTAACTTTAAAATACAGTATTTTGAATATTCATCCTTAGTGAAATATATTCTCAGGACCAAAGAACTGCAAACCCAACTGAAACTGTTCCCAGTGATCATATTGTTGGTGGTAGTCATAATATTATTATTCTGATTGTTATGTTTATTGTGGAATAAAGCAAATGAGTAATTATTTTATTGCCTGTCAGAATCAGAAATTTTGGTGTGGAACAGAGGACTGTAGATGTAAAAGAGTTTAAGTAAAAATCCCATAGTTCTGAATTTGAATTGGAAGTATCAGTATGACATTATTATGTATTTTGCCTTAAAAAATAGGTATTTCTTAGCTCTGAAAGTCCTAGAAGCAATGACTAGTCCAGAAGCAATAGCATTTCCGCCATCTAGACGGTGATCTTTAGATATTACTTCCTATTGAAAGAAACCAGGGCTCCTTGGAAAAATGTCTGATTCTAGGTGTGGGGCAGGTAATGTACAACTTTTCAAACCAGAAAGTAAGAAAAACATTATTAGGGCTGTTAAGATTTTGACAAATGGATTCAGCAACCAACTTGAAAAGGCCTCCACTGTCTAAAGTAGAATCCTTTGACCAGCAATAACAAGAATATCTCAAATGAATGGAAATATATCAAGTATGTTTAAACTCATGAGTTTATAATGATACTTTGAAAAATTTATTGGTACTTTTGGAAAATGTTAAAGACCAAACTTATTATTTTTAAAACTGGTTATTACAGGGAAAGGAGTGTTTTCTGCCTTTATTATATGAGCGGTACCTCAAAGTAAATAAACAGTTGATAAAGAATACTTCTTCACAAAATTATTCAAGCTAGTAAATGAAGAAGAAATAATAGAATAGTGAATTTTGCAGCTCTTGATGAATGAATGGATCTACGTAATGATCATTAATGGCTGTTAACATCTCAAAAAAAGAGACAACCAGACATTATATGCCTCCTGATGGATGTACACAATACCACGTATGAACTATTCTAGCTAAAAAAACATCAAACTTGAATCTGATCATGCTTTTACATCAAGCTACCAATTCATGGGAAAGAGTGGGACAAGAAAATACCCTAAGTAATATCAAGGGCATACAAATAGCAAAATCCACAGATGAAAAACTCCATAGGGCTAACAGCCTCAACGGAAAACTGTAAGAAGAAAAAAGATGGAGGAGAACAAATAGATTATTAAATGAACCTTAGAGATAAGTTCATCAATTTCAATTTATGCCTGTTACTTGGATCCTAATTTAACCAAATTATATATGTGCAAAACAGCCAGGAACTCTTTAACTGATCAAATATCAAGGATATTATTAATTTTTGGTATGATGTGGTTATATTAAAATAAAAAGAGTCCTTATTTTATGAGAAATACATATTAAAATAGTTATCGATGAAATTGTATAACATCTGAATTTGATCTGAAAGAACCAAGCAAGGAACAAAACAAGTGAAAATGAAACAATGTTGGCCATAAACAGATTAGTGGTGCATCTGGGTGATGGGTCCACGGGAGTGAAGTATTCTCTCAATGTGCTCATGCTTGAAATTTCTATGAGAATTTTTAAGAGTTTAAAACAACATCACTCATTTTCATTCACTCATCCATTCACTCACAATTTATTTGGGAACCCCTAATATTTGGAAAGAACAACAACAAAAGAAGCAAATCTGAATTTATATAGACCTGGAGGAAATGGTGAGTGTGACAATATGAAATAAAAAAAATAAGGGCAGAATCCTTTCCAAGAAAGGTGTTCTCTTCTCCTTCCAGGTCACTATAAAAACATTCTGTTTTGTCAGAGTTTTGGAATTACCCTCTCCTCATTAAAGAAAAAAAAATTACTCTAGAAAGTGAACCTTACCTTACACCTGGGTAAATTTATGACATAAGTGAGCTGGTTTTCATTAGTCTTGGAATATCCTTTCCAGGGCCTTTTCTTTACCTTCATGCAGGTGGCTTTCAACCCCACTGCAGTCCTACACTCGCCCATTTGGTAAATTTGCCTGGTAGTAGAATGTGTTGCCTTTATAGGTTCATTTGATTAAGGCACAATGCACTATATTAAATGCTGTGTTAAGTATTCAGGATATGTATTTTGAAATATGCATAGCTATGTGATTTCTATGCAAAATACCAATTGCTGTGGTTTTTAAATTAAAATTCTTTCCAGAGCATATGATGTAATTAAAGATACTCTGACCAACATTTCAATTAATCCTAGTCATGATTTATCTTTTGCAACATATTCTAAAAGAGTAAGATACTTCTCTCCAAAGAACTCATCTTGAATTAATCATTCATATATCATTTCACATTTACTGTTGTTGTTGTTTTTTTTTTTAATGACCACCAGTTCTGGAAAGCAAGGTACACATTGAAGAAGACTTGGATTTTAGACATTTCCAATGAAGAAGAGAAAATAATGAAATCTAGGTCAAATTTCATGAAGAAAGGACAGGATGAGTCTTCCATGAACAACAGAATAGAATTATACACTTACGTAAGGTGTCTCTGGTCTGCTTTACATGACAGAAAAAGGTCTGTAGAACGTTGGACACCAAATGTGAAATGTAGCAAGTATAGAATTAGGTAACAAGAAAGCAATATGTATACTTATATGTATAAATGTATAATAGATTGCATATATATTTATACATATAGATATCTATGAATAAAGCATGGAGAATATTTTGAAGTAGGTTCTTTGATTATTAGCATTAGGGGCTGGAGAGTGGTGTATGTTCCAAATCCACTGGATGGTCCATTGGCCAGCATAGAGCAGGAATGACTATGCAATCCACCTGAAGCGCAAATAACAGGCCAGTATATAAAAGCAGAAGGAAAGGCTCTTAGCATATGTTAAAGATGGATGAGTGAAGAGTTTTATAGTAAATTATGAAATATTTACTGCAGATGTTCCCAGATTGTTGGGTCTCAGAAACACAGAAGAAAATGTTTTAAACAATGACATTGGCATGGATTTACCAACTTTCTCTTTTTCCCAAGTAAACATGTTTTAAATTACCATCTGCTATCTCTATCATTTTATTCAAAATGATAGCTTAGTGAAAAAGTTGGAAAGACATTATTTCAAAAAGAAAAAAATAGTCCCTCTCAAATCACATCGACAGGTGAATGACAGGTATCAGTCTGGATACCATTTTAGAAGAGGTGGATTTTCTTTTATTAAACTCTTTTAAAACTCAAATTACATAAATAACCTATATGCACAATGGAGATCTTTAAAAAGTACAGAAAATCGCTAAGAAAAAAAGTCTGATTTTCCCCAGCCAAAGATAACCACAACTTGGTGTGTGCATATTTGGCATTTTTAATAGATAACTGAAAATTTTCACTAAGCAAAAGCCATTATTCTGTACATACTATTTGTTTTTTTATTTAGTATGTTTCATGGATATTTCTCAAGAAAATGTATGTTCTTCCACATGATTTTTAAAAGCGCAATATTCTATTTGTATGAGCACAGAATAATTTTAACCAATCCTTTAATTGTTGAACTTTTTTTTTCTTTATTTTTCCTCTAGAGTAAGCAGTACTTGAATTACCTCAGGTCTCTTCAGCCTGAGTACAGACAGGGTCTACTTTACAGGATAAGGTACCTTTCATCATCTCTTGTGCTCCCCATTCATGCAGAATCTCTGCCTAGAACATTCACAGGAAGAAGCTTCACATGACTTTACTAACAGTTTGGCTCCTGCGGGAGTAATGACTCTTGTGAATATTCTCTGGGCATATGGGTACCCTCTGGAAACCACTCATGGCTCCCATAAGCCTTACATTGTCCACGTTCTGCTTCCTATGTGGGGGTAAGCCTAATTCCCATCTTATCATTTGTGTTGTTTTGTGTGAGAGGGATTCAGACTACATGTTGTTGCTTAGCCCATGAGGCCCTCCATGGAAACAATTCCTTCAGCGACTGCCTGCAGGTCCTCTTTCTACAGGCCTAAGACTCGAGTGCCTGACCGGTCAGGGGGCAGACAGAATGTGGTCCTGGGGTGCCCTCGTCCCTGAGCTCGCCAGACAAAGGTCAGGCTGCCTTCAGCATGGGGCAGGGCCTCTGCTATGAGGAACACTTTGGGCATGTCTCTCACTTCCCCTGGAATAAATTCCTAGTAGTAAATTCCTATGTGCGCTTTATGTTGTTAGAGGCCGAACTGTGTCTCCCCAAATTCATAGATTGAAGCCCTAACCCCTAGTACCTCAGAATGTGACTGTATTTGGAGATCAGGCCATTACAGAGGTGATTACATTAAAACAAGATCATCAGGGTGGGCTCTAACCCAGTATGACTGGAATCCTTAGAAGAAAAGCTGGACACACAGAGATGGCAGTGAGCCCGCAGAGAAACATCATGTGATGACACAGCAAGAAGGTGGCCACCTGCCAGCCACCGAAAGAGGCCTCTGGAGGAAGCAAACCTTCTGGTGTCTGGATCTCAGACTTCAAACCTCCAGGACTGAGAGAAGTAAGCTTCCACCACTCAAGTCACTCAGTCTGGTGATTTGTTATGGCAGCCCTAGCGAACTAACACGAATGTGTTCTCTGGAATTAGGCAAATTTCCTTCCACTTCCCATACCATTTCTTCTTCACCGTCAGTATGAAGTGGCAGAATGTAAGATTAGGAAGGACCTGGAGATTCCATCCATGAGTGCTGATGATAAGCACTTAACACCAGCCTGATCACAGAGCTTTTTACCAAAAAGAGCCAAAACCCCTCCCAAACTTCCAAACTGCCCTCCACGAATGGGGCACAAATTTGTGTATTTACAAAACTCTTCCCCAGTATTTTACAGAGCCCCAAACTATATAAGCCACTGGCAGCTCTCACCAAGTAAGAAGAGAGGAAAGAGGTATCATCCCCACTTAGCGACTGCTGTACGTCACAGGCCCAGTGAGCCCTCTCTCCAGTAAATGGCATCACCCTCTTCTCTACCTAACGTGAGGTGCTAGTTCCTGCCTCCAGTTCACTTCAGTAGGATTTCTCATCAATCCACCTAATTACAGTAATGAAGATGTCGGTAATGACTAATAGGTGCTTCCATTTATTGAGCACTTTCATGCTAAGAACTCTGAAAAAGGATTTGCATAAATCAATTCATTTACCTTATTACAACCCAGAGATGGGTTATTACTCCCACTTTTCAGGTGAGGAAACGAAGGCTCAGACTTAAGTGTTTATGACATAGCACCTGAAACAAAGTACAAACCCTGACTTGGAACCCAACCGAAATGACTTCAGAAAGAGAAACAGTCTTCTAAGATGGTTATATTTCAAAGTATGGGTGGCCACACCTTTATTCTGCACATGGAATGAGGCTGACAGTGGGATACCAGCAATAGATTCAGACCCACCCATTGAAGAGGGAAATACTAAGGGTGGGTCTTGAGAAGCCGCCCAGGCCGTAGGGAACCCGTGGTACCCGAAGTGCTTGACAGCAGATGACAGAGGGCAGTCCTGGCAAGCTGCAACAGGTGGGCCACCAAGAGTAATGAGGAGACTCTACAAGCCAAGAGAGCCTGGAAGTGATATTTGGAAGCCTGTTACCACCAGTATAGTGCAGGTGAAGAATTCTGGGGAAGTAGCACAGAAGGGGAGAGTTCAGAGCTGTGTTTGAATTTTCATTCCATTCTTTTCAGCTACATAGCTTTGGATAAGTTCATGAGCTCTGCTGAGCCCAGGTTTTCTACTTTGAAAAATGAAGAGTGTAGCATCAGCCTCACAAGAGGTTGGAAAAATTAGAGACAGTGCAGGTGAAGCTGGTAAAGGGAGAGTACAGACAAAGCAATGCAGACTCTCTTTCTGGAAAATCCATGGAACAGACAGATTGTCAGTGCTGGAATTTTATGCAGGGAAAAAGACAGAAGTCAGGAGGCCATCACCCAATGCACAAGATAAAACTAGTCAGGTAGCAAGAATGGTCTGTCACAGCATCACTAAATGCTTGGACCAGGACTGCTTGAAATCTCTCCTTAGGTACCCTTCAAATGAGTGCATGCGTGCGTGCGTGCGTGTGCGTGTGCGTGTGTGTGTGCATGTGTGTGTGTGTGTGTGCGTGTGTAAGGGGAAAAAAGGGGGAACTGACTGCATAGGATGAAAAAGAAAAGGACAAGAACATAACCTATCAAATCTATATCACCCCACCATTTCCAGCTGGGGTGTATTTAGCTACAGGAGCTCTCTGATTAAGCAATCCCAGGTTCATCACACTGGGTCCGAGAGCACTGCTTTTGGAATCAGACAGAGCCAGGTGTGAATTCTAGATTTTCACTTTCTAGCTTTGGGATCCCCACAAGTTACTTAACCAGTCTGAGCCCAGGATTTATAGGATTCTGTTGTTTCACTTAGGGCTTTCACCAAAACACACTCTTTTTTTTTCTTCCTAATTAAAAATATTCAAATTTTGCCAGCATTTCACTTTTGCAAGCTTCTCATTAGTAAGAGTACCTGTGATATGACAGGAACCCACGAAAGAATGTATTGAGATGGACATATGAATGAGTACACAATCAGATGAATGTAGCATCAATCACCCTCCACATATGGATCTCAGCCCTGGGTGTGAAGGGTTATACTTAGGTCTTCTTTGAACATTTTGAAATCTACTCCCTAAACTCTAGTGTTTATTTGGCATTCCTGAGCCTAACTAGAGAACTATGCTCTACCCCTTTCTCCCAAAGTTCCTGTCCTCTCCATTCCAACTCTCTCTCTCTTGCTTCCCTCATCTTCTCATTTCACTTAAGAAGAATTGGCCTGGAGAAGGTTTGGAATGGATTTCATCCCTTATAATTATAAAAAAAAATCACTTTACAGATTTTTTTAAAAGATACATTAGAGAAAGCATTATTATTTTGGGTTTAAATGACTATGTTGTCTATTTCTGACACAGAATTCTAAGGACTTGCCAGCTTGGGAATAAAATAGAGCTAGTTACAGGAAAATAGAGTATCGCACTGCACCCATAGCACTGGGCAAGCACCGAGGCTACTCCAATCTCAACTTCCTTATAATATCACTCCAATAAATTTCTTGTTATCATAAGCAGTCTTTTATGCAATTTATATTTCTGTACGTAACAGAATGAAACAAAGACCAGCCAAATGCCATAAACCACCCAGAAGCCTCTTTGCTCCTATTCTTATTGGTATTCCTGTTAAACCCTTAGCAATACTGGTTAGTCTTCCATGGCCATTTAAGAGTCTTTTATATGGTTTTTGAAATGCTCTCCAGCCATATTGCTTTTATCTTTTTTTTCTTTATTGATTTTTCTCCTTAAGACTTTAATTCACTCTTCTAAGGTTGCTACAGTCAAGAGAGAAATTCTGCAGATCACATAGAGATAACATTCTATCTCAGACTGGGTCACATGCATCTCACATAAGAACACCAGCTTCCTGCAGATAACTGGTCCTTTCCTGCGTTTCAAGCCCTTTCGGATTCTCTTTTCATTTTTTTTCTGTCCCTTAGTATTTGAGACTTAATCTTTCTTCAGTCTTATTCTTCATGCTGAGCTCATCTGAAATGTACCAATAATTGCTACCAGCTAAATCTGGTTTCATCATTCTGAAAATTCCTCACTGAAACCAGTCCTGTAGAACACAAATCTGATCATTTCTGCAGGTTAAAGTGACATTTGGGGTGTAGCTTTTCCAATACACTATAGTGTGAGCATACCTGGGTGAATTTGATTCTATTTCTAAGAGGTACAGGCATATAACATTTAGTTAAATGCTTTAACAAAACACCGTCTAATTTGATTAAAGCATCATTTAAGTGGAAGCATTTTTTTAAATCAGGTGGTGATTAAATCTTTATAAAGTTAATATTTTGTCAAAAAAATACCTTCAGTTTTGATTGTTAGGTAGACTAAGTCCTGCATGTACTGGGAAAATGGTAGCTTAATCAGTTTTATCCTCCAGATGTTCTGTCTATTAAATTCAACAAAATTTCCCAGTTCCTACAATGTACTGCACATTGAATGAGGTACTGAATATAGAGTTGAAAGAGTCTCAAGTCACAGTACATATGTATATATTACAAATGACATTGTGAGAAATATACATTTAAGTATATTTTACGATTAAATCTATCTGGGAAGTCAGGGAAGCCTTCCTGAGTGAAGCAACATTTGGTATTTTAGATTAAAATATGTTCAAGGGAAACCATTAATTTATTCCTTTACAAGTTCTGCCTTTCTCTCTTAGGCTGAGACCATCATCATTATTAGTGCCACATTCAACCACTTATAGTCCTGTCATTTAGAAGGTACTGATAACATTTCACAACTTATTCCAATTGTGCTCCCAATATCACTAAATATTAGAAGAAAGAGGGGGCACTAGCATGTCCACAAAGAAAGTGAAGTTGATTTGAGCACTTCCTTTCCTTCTGTCTGTTATCTTATTTCTTCCCCTAGCCCACTGGCATCAACCCCTCTATCTTAACCGGGTTACACTCTGTATAAGTGCTACTTGATAAGTAAAGGACTAAGTTCTATCTTTCCATATGTTTACACATTTTTGTTGTGCAATAGGAAAATAAAATGCCTGGGAAATGCAGAATAGTAAAGCTATAATGGTGGAATGACTGGCAATCAGGTTGACATTTGGAGAATAAAGAGCCATCGAAGCCACTTCTACAGATTAAATAACGTAGGAAGTCATGGCACAGTATAGTCATAAGATTTGTAATGGGATAAACACGTCTATTCCAGTTTAATGAGTACATTGATTTTTCTCAAGGTCATGAACAAAAAAGAGAATCGGTAGGAATCTAAGTCTCTTAACTTTTTTTCTGTTCTCCTAGTTCTTCCATTAGACCATCCTACATTACCCCTTAATGTGTATTAATTAATTTCATTAATTTAAATAGTTCAATGAATAATGATATTCACTTATGTAGTTATTTATAATTTATACTCTTCTCATGTTATCTAATTTAATCCTCAAAACAACCAATTGAGGAAACTGAGGCACTGAAGGGTTAGGGACTTGCCCAAGATCACATAGCTGGTGACAGAGTTAGTACTGGTCTGGTATGTGCAGTCCCAGGGTCTGTCACTGTCACCTTGCCTCTGCCAGGGTGAATGGTGCTGCTGTGTTTGGCTCCAGCATACTCCTACCACTGTCTACTGCATCCTCAACTGAAGAAACCAATCTCCCATACAAAGGCAGGTTTTCTGTGGTCAAGGATATAAAAATTGTTGTGTTCTGAGACCAGAACTTTCTCCCAAATCTTCTAAAGGTCTGTTTAAAGAACATAACATTTCTAAAGCCCAGGCATTCAAACTTGTATAATTTTTGTATTTATTTTTTGTTTAGAGAGAGTATACAGAACACATTGCATATTTATGATGCCAAAGTAGAAAGCACGAAATGCCCACTCCAACCAGCAAGTTCCAAGGCACAAAGGCCCCAGAAACCGTGGATACAACCAGTCCTCACCCTGCCATCCCTTCCTGAGTGGTATTACTGGACTTCCTGTGTGATTATGAGGTGGAGTCAGCTGAAGTCGTAAGAGTTGGCAACCAGCTCCTCTCCATAGATGGCATTCATTTAGAAAGCATGACTGGTGGCTTCATAGGAGTGGAGAAAAGGGGGAGGGGGAGCCGAAGAGAGGAGGAGGAGCCCTCGGCAGAATTCCAAGTTCCGTGGCCCTGGCCCCACGGAACTTTGGAAACAAGAATCAGGCTTGGGCTGCACAGGTTCCAAGTCGCAGGGCTTCCATGGCTGGCAAGCGTCGAGCCGGAAATTCAGTTGAATAGAGCCCTAAATGTTTTTTTGTTTGACATTCATGCTTAACAGAAAATGATGAATCCATTAGCAAGTCCTTCCGTTGCCAAAAGAAACAGACTTGCACTTGTAGATTGCTTTCATTCTGCGCTATCAAGCCACTGCATGCGCCGCTTTCACAAAGCTGACAGTCATCTATCATTTTTAAATGGGTTTAGAGGTACAGTCGTCTTTGTCTGAAGTGTGTGGATGTGTCAGCGTGAATGCGACTCATTAAAACAGACTGACCCAAACAGTTTAAATAGGATTCACAGTAGGGGGAAAATGTTTTATTTGAGGTTTGTTTGGAATTATTTTGAAGTTTGTCACTAATTTTGAAAAACAATGGGCTCATTTTCCCAACTTCTTTTACTTCCCTGAGATGTGTTCAAGAGAACAAATAGCTATATTATACACTGTCCCAGAAACATGCTCTTTTGGAAATGAAGAAAGATTCTATGATTATGAAATTGCAAGAGTTCCCTTATGTTCTAGAACATTTCACACATAAATGATTTCATGAAATTCCCCCAAGTCTCTCTATCTCTCCTCAGCCCCAGACCCCAATCCATAAATGATATCTTTAAATATAATCTTTAGACCCATTTTTCATCATTTCCATTACCCTCTCAAGGAATACCTTTTGAAGTCAATGATTTAACATATGTATTAAATCTTCCATAAAATGAGTTTAAATATTAAGAGAAATGCGCCTGGCTATATGCATCTGAGTTCCATAGGACATTGTTTTGTTTTTAAATGCTTCAAGATGTTCAATAAAATTGAATATAGCCAAACTCATCCCCAATGTGAGCTTGTAAGCCTTCAACTTGTTTTCTAATGGCTCTGTACTCTCTCTCTCTTATATCATCCCATGCTGGTATTAAGCTTCTAAAGCAATAATAGAAGTAAAATTACAGAAATTAAGACCCAAGAAGATATACACGTATCAGTGAAGAAGAAAGTAATTTGTCAAGCATTTCAGTACAACTAGTCTAGTTGAATTTTTGCATTTTATATGTGGTTACAGAGGGAGATACTCAAATATTTAACATCTGTCTCGGCACAGCCAATCACAACAGTCACCAGAGCAAGGTCCTACAAGCCCCTTTCTAAGACAAGTGTTAACCCTTAGGCTGCTGAATGCAGGAGATTCAAGGAGTACCAGTTTTGACATCAAGAAAGTTGGGGCAGTGGGTGAGGGTAGGTGGGGCTGAGGGTAGCTGCTATTTATGAGCCAATAGAAAATTATTTCAATATTTTAATGCACTGCTATCCCAGTGTGTATTGACTGAATTCAGCCCTGTTTTTACTATCTCTTGTTTTTCATTGCATAGATCCCTAGCACTTAACAATAACAGAAATAGAAATACCCCATTATTTTGTCATTGCTCTACAATCAACCACTGCTTTCTGTGTACCCCCAAATCCCTGTGCACCTGCTAGGGCACCAAACCCTGTTCAAGCTGCTCCCACAGGAATGAATGGCTGTTGAAAGTATGGGATGAGAATTAAACCTTAAGAAAAAGGTGAAATAGCAATTATGGTCTGATTAAAAAGATTTTAGAATAAGAATAATTTCTTAATCTTCATCCTATTTTACCCAAAAGACTTCTAGATTTTTAGAACCGCAAGACCCATTGTAGAATAAAATATGTAGAATATATATTTAAATTATGTCACATGCTTCCTTTAAGGAGCTGAAATGACTTGACATAAATTAACCAGTCATTTGTCACCACCACCATTCCCCAAAAAGACAAATGCAAGGTAAATATTATGATACCCATTTTGCAGGTGAAGAAATTAAAGCAATTTTCAAGACCTGACAGTTTGAACCAACCAAGGAGCAGCTCAAGTCAAGTCTCTCACATTCAAGACTGTTTTGATCAAGTTGCCAAATAGTCTGACAAGTAACATTCATGGAGGAAGAGGAATAGGACAATTCTGAGACCTCATTCTTTACAGAAGTATAATTGGATCCCTAGTGTAACTTAAGACACTTCAGAGCTTGAAACACACATCAAATGTAAGGAGGAAAAGGAGGAATGAATTGCTTTTATAGAAAAAGCACTGACAAAAAGCAGGGTCTACTTGAGCACATACAAATATAATTAAAAGTATCTGACAGAGAAAGAAAGCATAGTAAGACCAAAAGAGGGACGGCAAGTTACATTCCTTCTAAAGTTGCTGTGAGCCAAAATGCGGCAGTCACCTGGATTTCCCCACGCCAACACAAGCTCTAGCAGATTGTGTTTCTGATGCAAACCTCAATACTCAAGTCCAGAATATTTTATTTCAACTATCAATTTATACGCTACATACAATAATAAACTCAATAATGTTTACATAAACAAATAGATACTTTATAAAGATGCAAAAGGGCAAATACTGCTTCATTGCCAAGTCTGCAAGGAATCCCCAGAACAGAAATACATTTCATCACATATAGTAAAAAATGCCTTTAACTCATTTGTTTATCGACAGTGTTGTCCTTGTCTACTTGGAGAACTTTGCTGACTACAACTCATCTGGGACAGTCTTCCTGCCATTTTTAATTCACCTCTGTTTGCTAAGATTAGTCAGAGCGAATTGATGTGCTCATTCTATTTAAAGAAATACATTCTTTCTCCAGTAGCTCAACAGAGAAGAAAACGCCTGCACTGATCTTTCCGCTTTCTAGCTTTGTTGATGTATTAGCATATACAATCTGTAAACCTTGTATTTTAATTCTTCTTCGGTGCCAAGAATAATGCTTAAAGAATCATTTGCCCACCTATATTGTTCCAAATGCATCACGTTCTTAAAAGGAAACATGGATAATAAAACCCTCTTGAATTTAGGGCATTGAAGGAGTTATATTCTTAAAGCATCAAGTCACTATATTAAGGAATATAAGCAAATCCTTATAAGCTTTCACACGCCCAATTTGGCAAGGGATCATCCATATGAATAGTCCTTTGTTTTCACTCCCAAGATATGTACAGGTTTTTACAGAACTCAAATTGACTCTAGCAATTATTTAAAATTCCTCAGGAATACCTTAAACCCCCTATCTTCATTTGTGAGCAGGGACAATGCCAAAATGCCAACAACTGAGTACTTTTAGATTAAAAGCAACATCCATTTTGACAGCCTTTCACACAGACACAAGCCAACAGCAATTCATATAAATCACACACCTAGCATTTCACTTTATATATCTTGATGGGGGAATCCTGTGGTTGATTAATCTAAGACATGAACCTGGGCCATAATTTCTTGAGACTGATTTAAAGCCAGTCCTACTCAAAACCATGTTATACTCAACAGGTCATGTTTTAAGTGGAGAGTGGTACATTTAAGTCTATTATTGCATTGCCTTGCAAGATCATGTATCAACTCTTTTGTCACCTTTAATTACAGCTGTAGCAGCAAATTATCTCATACCAATCTAAATGTCTACAGTTAGCATTAGCATTGCCCTTGAGAGATGCTGACGACAAATATAACTGAGCTATTTTCTAAGACTGTACCTTATACTAAACCTTGCTCCCTTATTGTCTCTTTAGACTAGCAGTTTGTCTTGCAAAATATCTGGATGGCTTCAAGATTTAGACAGTGAACATGAACAGAAAACTATGGCAACAATTTCTCATGAAATTGCCAGTCAGAATCAACTTCCCATTGGATTTTCTAGGACAAGGGTGGCAAACACAATTATACATGCTAATGCTCCTTTATTGAAAGTCAACATTGACTAATTGATTGGGAACTTTTCTTCTGAAGAGCTTGGACATGGTCTCAGAATTCTTTTCAACCAAGGACATTATGTAGATATAATTAATTCATCAAAGGGGCACTTTGTTGAAACTTATTTGCTATCTCTCTTGTAGGACCTCACAACTGGCACTGACTTTGAAGGTAACCTCATTCAACTCAACATCTTAAACCCTCTCTCAGACATCTCTAGCAAGTGACCTTTCAGTTCCTTGAACACTCATCAACAGGCTGAATGAGCCAGCCCAGTACAAAAGGGTCAACAAACTCATCTGCAAGAAGACTGAACAATTAATTGATTAATAAATAAGTAAAAACAACTAGGGAGTTCATGAATTGTCTTCTAGTTGATCTTCTACTGCCATGCGTACTATTCCCTTTTACCACAGTTCTTTGAAAATGAAGGGGGGCAGGGAAGAATTACTTTTGTGCTTTGTTTCCAAAGGAAAGCATTTCATACCCAGGAATGCACTCTCAACTCTCTGGCATATAGGAGAACTTACATTCCAAGGAAGTTTGTAGAGCTCTCCAAGAATAGGGCAGTCTGAAAATTCTCATAATAAAGAAAAAGGAAATGAGTTGGAGAGGGTCCAGGAATATAAGAGTCTGGGAAAGGGGCAGGTGTCTGATCCCTTGCAGCCCAGATCTCACTATCATTGTTCTTGACCATTCGCTCCCCTTACCTAATTTCCATGCAATCAAAATATCTGCTCCCTCTCTAACCCATTAGAATACTGTCTGGTTGAGCTAATTAAAGAAATTTACACTAAAGTAGAACTAGGCCTTGTGGAAAACATTTTAATCCAAAAGAAAGACTTGTTAGTGTGAATGAATCTCTATTTCTTGAAGATACTTATCATATAGATTACTATTCCTTACTTGCACCACTTAAATCAGGCAATAAAATCGGTCCCAGGCAATAAAATCCATGTTATTGTCATCATTTCATATACTGCAGCCAAATAACAGACTTCTCTCAAACTTTAAAAGTTACTGTATTTCTCAGCATTCAGTGCTCAAGAACACTTGAAAACCTTTAAAATGCTTATATTAAAATATTCTACCCAAGTAACTGGAAATTCCAACAAATCATTAGCACTAGCAGAGGACAAAGGAAAATAGCAACTTGTTATGTGAGGTTTCTAACTATTTTTCATTCACTATAGATCCTAACCAAAGGTTAGTCTTTAACTGCAACATGTGTACATGCAAAAGTAAACATACAATCACAAAAGAAACAATGTAATTCTAAGACCTGAATGATATCACAGACATCATTTTAATTATAGTGTGGGCCAAAAAGACCACTGTGGCAGTGTCCAATGTGAACTTTATCAGCTGAAATACACTTTTGGTAGCCACACTTTTGGGATATTTAGAAATTGTGACTGTGAAGCTATATTAAAGGTTTTCATAAATGTCTCATCTGGTAGCTGTTTCACATATTTATAAGAGCATCCCTTTCTTAAAGTGATTCATTGAGACATAATCATTGATGTTCTTTAAGAGTAATATAATGCAGGCAAAATGGAACAAAAGTTAAATCATACACCAAATATTAAATCTGGAATTGATCTGTTTTATGCCTAGGATTTCATTCAGCTATTTAGATTGATAATAATAATTAATGGCATGCCTCAAAAGATTAGAAATCCAGCTCATCTGCATCTCAAATAATCCAAGTCTTAACAGAAGTACAAAGTATGAACAGGCAATTTTCATCATAAAAATATTCATATTTTTCTTTCGCACAAAAGTGAAATTATCACATTTCATGTTGAGTTGATTAGAACATATCAATCTCTGATCAGCTAGTACTTTAAGAGCAGATTCTAGAGGACTTGTACATTCAACAAGTTTGTATGTATGGTGTAATTTATAATTTATTTTCTCCCTGAACCCTGGGGCAAAATGCCATCTTCTGCTACTATGCTAATTCAAAAGTAAGAGGTAGATCTTTGTCCCTATGGTAACATAGGCTCAGAGGCTCGTTTTACCCCCAGCCCATTCCCAACCTGTTACTAAATTACTAAGCACTGGAGTGATGGATCAAAGAGCACAGGGAGATGCTGTTAATGTAATGAAACCAAACCCCATCTATTTAAAACATGTGTCAGCTTGGAAATGGGTAAGTCCCTTAATTTCTATTCCCACCCTTATAGCTGACCACCTCACAACTGTTACATTTTCTAAGTTACAAAACCAGGACTCACTCCACACAACAAAAATTACTTCTGGGAGGCACAATTGACTTTCTTCTATAGCCCTTGTGGTTTAGGCATAGGAATATTTTTTTATTATGCTCAAAAACATGAATTTGATTTATTCACATCTCCTTTACTCTATATTAATGACCACAGGTAACCAGACATACTTTCTTTGGAAGCAGTTTAAAGTGTCTATCAGTTGTCAAAAAGCAATTACATTTCTTTAGAGCATCCAAGAATCCAGGAAGCCAAGAACAAGATCTTCCCTCAGTCAAGGTTTTCAAAGGGTCGGCCAAGAGAACTGGGACAGGTTGTCTTCCACACAAATGGTGCACTACGACACTCTTTTAATATCCTGCTGAGACAAATCTTTTACTTAGAAATTTAAGGTCTTCTCTGACAGAACCCATGCCTCCGGGAGCCTCAGTTTATCTGCTCTAGAGGAAGAATACCAAAATCCAATCTGAGGGAATCCGAACCTTTTGTTTCCATGGTTAGGCTTCCTAAAATCTACTGAATATTCAATTCTGTCCACTGTAGTTACTGTGTGTGGGTATATTTAAGAATCTGCCTGAAGTTAACACAACGGCACACAAAGCCTGTGTCATTTCTACAACCAGGAACCAGGTCACTGTGGAAAGACACTGTAGGTATTCACCTTGAAAGGCATCGGGATTATGTGCACCTGTTAACTTGTCTGAAAAATGAGGGGGTTGAATTAGATGATCTCTGGGGTCCGTTTGAGGTCGCACTTTAACTAAGGGGTTAGCTAACTCTGTGACCTTGATCAGGTCACTCAGCTTCAATGTATGAGTTTCCTTCCATTTCTAAAACAAGTCCACGCATTCCTATATAATTTTAGGGATTATATTTTTTCCCTTAAAATTAACAGATAATTTTAGAAATGAGATTATTGTTCTACACACAGTCTAGAATTGAAGGGGGAGACAAAGAGTAGAGAGTAAGTTTGTGTTCTAAGAGTCAATTCTATTGAGCAATCAGATGGGTAAATAACTAATGAAAATAAGTGCTTAAGCATGCAAAGTTATGGTAATGAAATCAAAGAATAACAATTGATGAAGAGCACTATTTGCTATTAAAACTAATATTAATAGGTCTTTACCTATTTGCCTTTTTCATATCAAAAGTCTCTTCTCCACCAGTCTTAAGTTCTTTATGTACAATAGGCTTTTTCAAAGCCATCCCTTCAAATGGTTCTCCTACCAAGCTTAAGTAGACTTTAAGTATGAGATTTCTTTATCAACTTCAAGATATATTAATTGACCTAAGGTCCATACAGCAAAATAGAACTACTGAAGGCAAGGCAATATGATATAATAAAAAGAATTTGGGACATGGGTCTAAAGGACCCAAACAAAATGAACTGTGTCCCATCTCTATCCCTTTCTAGCTGTGAAGCTGAAAAATCTTTTAATATCTCTGGGCTTCAGTTGTATCATCTGTAAAAGCATGGGAATATTAGCTTCTTCAGTTGATAGTCATAAAGACTAAGTGAAATAATGGGGGGAAGTGGTAAGACCTCAAAAAAATGCTTGAACTACCTGTTGAATTTATTCAACTTCAAGTCAATAATCATTTACCAATGGCCTAGTAAGTGCCAGACATAGGGTAAGGTACTATAGAGTAAATGATGGAAAAGAATCACCCTTACTCTGTAGATATACTTTGAATAGAAACAATCCAATGTAGCCATTGGAGCTGAAACAACTGACTTACCGTGAGATTAAAGATCAGAAGCTATGCTGCTCACCTTTTCCATGCAAAATCCTTGAGAAGAAACTGTTGTTTAAACTAATGAATCATACACTCTTTCAGAGGCATGATATTTTCATTCACGCAGGAAATATTAACCAATCAATTGCTCTGTGTGGAATACAAAAGTCTCAACTATAGTTTTTTGCTAAGATGTTCACAATCATTGGGAAGGAAGATACAAACCTATAACAAGTTAAATGTCAAGACAAAAAAAGTAATTAAATTCAGAAAGTATCCTATGTTCTCAGAATCCTACTAGGACTTCTGGAGGAGAGAAAAGTAGGAAATATGTATAGCTCCTGCCCTCAAGGTATTCACAATCTTCTGGAGGGAAGAAAAATAAGGGACATAAATTGTTGTTCCAAAATAGTACATGATTGTAGGTCAGCTGATTCAACTATGTCCAGGCAGAAGTTCTACTGTAAGTCTGTAGGAACTGTGAGTTGCTCTCCTTAAGTTGGTTGAAAGAGAAGGTGGGGTTCAGCTTAACTTTGAAGAATGGGTAGAATTTAACTAGATGGATATGAGAGAGAAGACAGTCCAAATTATGGGAATTTACATTTAAAAAGTCTTAGTGTTAAAAGGAAAATGAGTAAATGTTCAGGAGTCAAGGAGCAATATAAGATCAGGATGGAAAGACAGGGCACCTTACAATGTTTAAGTATCTATATGGTTGTTTTCCTGTGATCTGACAGCGCAGAATCAAGAGACATGCTATTATTTCTTATCTCTTGTCAATTGTACTCTTAGACCATGGATGATGACTGTTTACATTTTCTGTTACTGTGCACACAGCTGGAGTCACAACTACTTAGTCCATTAGAGAAGCACCATTACAACTAGCATTTGAGAGTGAGCAAAGTAAGGATATATTCACATGAGGCCCAGAGTGGAAATTGGATAGGGTGCAAGATATCTCGGTCTCTGAAGTGAGGTTGTTGTTATGTGACCATTTCTTACTTCACAGCAGGAAATAGCAGAGAAGTGTTAGAGCCAGGTGAAAGGAAAGAGAGCAAGAGTAGACTTAGGATATGGGTGCTTTTTCTGAACACTCCAACTTAGCCCAGCAAATATTCTACCCCTTAAGAGCTGTGTCTTTATGGATTGCCTTCTTCCTAATACATGCCTTTGCAAGTGACTTGTATGTATATATTAAATGAAGTATAAACTTTTCTAAAAAGAATTAGTGATACATGGATGAATGAATGAATGAAGCTTGAATTTCAGATATATTCATGTATTTATTGATTATTTATTGAGTCAGGGAACTTCACATTCTTCTAGAATGGTGACAAAGATCCAAGACTCTTGGTGTGTACCTCAACATAATAAAGTCCATATATGACAAACCTACAGCCAACATCACTCTTAATAGTGAGAAGCTGAAAGCTTTTCCTCTAAGATTGGGAACAAGACAATGATGCCCACTCTTATTCAACATAATACTGGAAGTCCTAGCCATGGCAGTAAGACAACATAAAGAGATAAAAGGCACCCAAATTGGTAAGGAAGAAGTAAAACTGTCACTATTTGCAGATGACATGGTATTATATATATATATATATATATATATATATACATATATATATATATATATATATATATAAAACTCTAAACACCAAAAACTATTACAGTAACTGGATTCAGCAAAGTTGCAGGATACAAAATTAATACACAGAAATCTGTTGCATTCCTATATACTAATAACAAACTATCAGAAAGAGAAATCAGGAAAACAACTTCATTTACAATTACACCAAAAAGAATAAAATACCTAGGAATAAGCCTAACCAAGGAGTTGAAAGACCATTACTCTGAAAACTATAAGACACTCATGAGAGAAATTATAGACTCCAATAAATGAAAATCTATCCCATGCTAGCAGATAAAAATAATAAATATTATGAAAATGGCCATCCTGCCCAAAGCAATTTACAGATTAAATGCAATCCATATTAAAATACCAACAGTATTCTTCAATGAACTAGAATAAATAGTTCTACAATTTATATGGAACAACAAAAGACCCCAAATAGTCAAAGCAATCCTGAGAAGGAAGAACAAAGCTGGGGGGATTACACTCAACTCGCTGACCTCAAGCTCTACTAAAAGCTACAGTAATCAAAACAATTTGGTACTAGCCAGACCCATAGATCAATGAAACAGAATAGAGACATGCATATATGGCCAATTAATATATGATAAAGGAGCCATGAATATACAATAGAAAAAAGACAGCCTCTTCAACAACAGGTGTTGGTAAAACTGGACAACTACATGTAAGAGAATGAAACGATTATTGTCTAACTACATACACAAAAGTAAACTTGAAATGGATCAAAGACCTGAATGTAAATCATGAAACCATAAAACTCTTAGAAGAAAACATAGAAAAATATCTTGAATATAAAAATGAACAACTTTTTCCTGGATGCATCTCCTTGGGCAAGGGAAACAAAAGCAAAAATGAACAGGTGGGACTATATCAAACTAAAATCTTCTGTACAGCAAAGGATACCATCAGCAGAACAAAAAGACACCCTACATGGGAGAATATATTCGTAAGTGACTTATTTGATAAGGAGTTAACATCCAAAATACATAAAGAACTCATACTCCTCAACACCCAAAATACAAGTAAACTGATTAAAAAATGGGTGGAGGACCCCCAACAGACACTTCTCCAAAGAAGAAATACAAATGGCCCATAGGCACATGAAAGATGCTCCACATTGCTAATCATCAGGGAAATGCAAATTAAATCACAATGAGATATCACCTCACACCAGTTAGGATAGTCACTATCTAAAAAGACAAGAAATAAAAAATGCTGGTGAGGATGAGGAGAAATGGGAACCCTCCTGCACTGTTGGAGGGAATGTAAATTGGTGCAACTGTTGTGGACAGCAATATAGAGGTTTCTCAAAAAACTAAAAATAGAAATACCATTTGACCCAGTAATTCTACTCCTAGGAATTTACCCAAAGTAAACAAGATCTCTGATTTGAAAAGACATATGCACCTCTATGTTTATTGCCACACTATTTGCAATAGCCAAGATATGGAAGCAACCTATGTGTCCATCAATAGATGAATGAATAAAGAAGATGTGGTACATATACATAATGGAATACGATTCAGCCTTAA
Source organism: Manis pentadactyla (assembly GCF_030020395.1). NCBI lineage: Eukaryota > Metazoa > Chordata > Mammalia > Pholidota > Manidae > Manis > Manis pentadactyla. The sequence goes on from NC_080019.1 coordinate 112,630,853, forward strand.
AAAGGAAAAGAAATCTTGTAATTTGCAGCAACATAGATGGATCTAGAGGGTATTATGCTCAGTGAAGTAAGCCAGGAGGAGAAAGACAAATACCAAATGATTTCACTTATTTGTGGAGTATAAAAACAAAACAAAACAGAAGACACAAATTAGCAGTAGACTCATAGACACTGAGAATGGACTAGCAGTTACCAAGGGAGAAGGGTTGGGAAGGAGAGGGGGAAGGGATTAAGGGACACAATAATTTGCAATCACAATATAGGTTGGTCATGAGGACAGTAGTACAGCATGGAGAATACAGTTGATGATTCTGTAACATCTTACTACATTGATAGATAGTGACCACACTAGAATGGGTGAGGATTTAATAACATGGGTAACTGTTGAACCACTATGTTGTATATATGAAACCAATACAAGACTGTATATCAATGATACTTTATTTTAAAAAATCCAAGGCTCTTTTCCTAACTGCTCCACTTCAATTACCTGGAAATACTAGAGATACAGAAATAGAGAATATATAGAAATACTGAGTGTAAATAACACAACTCTTTCCCCTGTCTTTCAATGTCTAATTTCAGCAACTTAAACTTTTTTGAAGTTGTCACCAGTTGATGATGTGGTTTAGGCTCAATTTAACTTAAGAAGTGGGTTCTAATAAATCTATCTCTCTTGGAACCCTTAAGCTGAATATTGCCAAAAATATATGTGTAGAAGAAAACCTTGATTTCTCTGTTTGTGAGAGAATTTTATTGTAATTTGAAAACTGCTCCAGGTCTTTTTCTGCAACACAGCTACACAAATGTACCAGGTTTAGAACCAAAGAAAAGATCATTTTAGCTAGTTAACATATTAATATTAGGTTTATTCCCTACAACCAAAACCCAGGATTTAAATTTTAAATGTAATCCAGTTTTCTCCCCCTTCTGCCCTTCAAATGGCTCTGTTATTTCTAAATAAATCCTTCAGTTGATATTTTAATGTAATCATACAGGCTGCTTGCCTATAATTCCAATCCATTTGAGCTAGTTCTTTGTAATTGTCATCTTGCAGGTGAAAATGTTTTAGCCAGGTAGTTTCTACCACCTTGTTCTTTGAATTGTCAAAAGACTAGGGGAGGAAGGAAGAGCACATGCACTGCATTACCAAGGAAGGACGGGTCACATATAATTTCCGCACTGAACATCTAGATCAGAGACCTGAACCTATGTCCCAGATGCAGGCTATAGAATGCAGATCCATATTGTACTAAAGATTTTTAAATTATATCACTGGGAGTCTAAATTATGATACAGGTGTTTTGGATTAAAAAGTCCTGCTGCATTGGCAATATATAATAATATTGAAGATTGCTTACCTTTGACCCAACCATTCTATTTTTTTGGTTTATTCCTAGAGAAACTTTAATACCTATGTACCAAGATAAATGTAAAATATTTTATATTAGTATAAACAATGCTGTGATGAACAATTAGAAACAACGTAAATGCTCCTCACTAACAGGAATGGAGATATCATCTCATATTCATACAACAGATGAAGGATAAGGAATTAATTAGACCTGTGTGAGTCAACATAGAAAAAAGCTTCACAAATACAATTTGGGAGTGAAAAAAGTATAACATTTGTGCAAGGATACATTCAATATATTCCCATATATATAAGCTTTAAAATATATTCAATGTATTACTGTGCATATAAACTTCTAAAAATTTTCAAAAACACAACTTGGAGCAAAGAAACAATATTTTTACAAGAATATATTCAATATATTACCATATATATAAACTTTAAAATCATCCAAAACAGTGTTATCTAATGATCATTGATACAAATATGTAGTGAAAGCATAAAATTGCTATAGAGTAGTGAATGCAATAACAGAAGGTTACATGATGGACTTTATTTGTACCTGCAAAAGTCTGTTTCTTAAAAAGAATTCAAAGCAAATATGGTAAAATACTGAGAAGGCTAACCAGAGAGTATTTGGATATACTTCTCTACAGGGTGGTAATATTTCATTTAAAAAGAAAATTAAACAACCACAAAAAAAGCTTACCTGCTTCAATGGAATGGTTTGGGATTTTGTTTGTTTTTTAGGTTTTGAGAAATTTTGTCTACCACGGTTCTTTCTCTTTTTTCTTCTATTCACATTTTCAGCTCCACAAGGATGTGTAGGAGTTTTAGAAGATTCCATGGCAATCCTTCAACAAAATTGTTAAGTAGTAAAGCGCAAACAGAAGGATCTTCTACATTTCTAGTCAGGTTATTTTTCTCTGCACTGGAATTTTCAGTGAGAGGTCACTTATCACAAATGTTGGACCTGGAGAATTTGCAGTCTCCCCAAAACATGAGAGCTCAGAAGGTTCTGAGACTGGTCCAAGCATTTGAGAGAGGGTCCCTAGTTTCTCAACGATCCCTAGGGACTTGAAGTTTTTGAGCTTGGCTAAACTCATTCCAATATTGGATCTCCCATCAGTGCCACTCTGCATCTGCATAATATTCCCTTGGGGTGCACTGTGGTGTCCTTGGGGTGCACTGTGTTGTCCTTGGTGCTCACTGTGGTGTCCTTGGGGCACACCGTGGTGTCCTGGGGTCACACTGTGGTGTCCTTGGGGTGCATTGTGGTGTTCATTTCTACCTGCATCCATTCTCGAGCACTTTCAGTGCTCAGTTCTTGAGGCTACAAGGTAAAGTCTGCCGTTCTTGAGGGAATACCAATGGCAGCTTACCTCTTTTTACCTGTAAATTAAACAAAACGAAGGTAAAACAACTTATAAATGGTTTGATGTTTTCCCCACCATGAAGCTTCCATTTGCAGATGAATATTTTCTACATAATCAATATAAACTTTGGAAATAATCAAAGTCATCAATCTAGAGATTCCTCTTACTAAATATATATTTTCCATGGTTCTGTCCCTCTATTGTCTTATTTTTATTTCTTAGTTCAGAGTCATGTAATCTTTAATAGAACTGAAAATTCTCCAACCAGCAATAATCCAGGAAGACATCAAAAACACCCAGACAGAATAAGGCTAATATTTCCTCACCAGGTGTCTAGGCTCTTAATCTAGTGATAATATCACATTCCAAAGGGAAAGGCACCGAGACCCTCCCAGCCAGTGCTGTAAGCACGCACCTCTCCACCTAGGATTACCAGCTCACTGAGCAGCAAACATTCTCACCTGCATCAGAGGTGGGGGCTGATCTCCAATTGCTGAGAACAGCAGCATTTGAGGAGTAAATAAGAGCTCAGACAAAATGTTTCTTTAGAAACCAAAACCCGGGAGCAATCTTGATGGTTTCAGGCACATGTGCCACATGATCCGGAGTTTCATTTCTGTTTCCTGAGACTGGGGGCCCTTCTTTGGAATCTGGAGTTTAAAAGGTGGTCCTGAAAAGGCCTATTTTTAGGAGGCTGTGTTTTATAGGTGTGTTTCAGGCTCAGCAATAAGGAGGGCATGGCCCATGTTCCTTGGCAGAAGATAAGCCTGGGGACTCCTCTATGGCAGATTTGGCCCTAAACTCTGAGCAGGGTTAAGGGTCCTCTCGGACAGAATGCTTGCTGATGAGAAATGCAAGGAAAGAGTTAAAGCAAAGGACATTTTTTGGATCTGATTTATTGGCCTGTTGCCATGACCTGAGTTTTCCTGCAGACAAATGGAGCGTGGCTGACTAGGAGATCCTTTATAGGTTTCTGAACGATCACACAGAGACTGTTGATTTGAAGGAAAGGACACAGGATGAGAATAAGGAAACATGGGTTCAAATCACAGTTCGAGAAAACTAAATTGCTGTCTACAGCATCCTTATCAATACCCTTGGAAGAAGAAGGACCCAAGTCAGGGGTTGGCTACTACTATACTTTGGAATCACTTGGGAAGTTAAAAAGCAGTAACCACACCAATGCCCTTCCTTCCCTAGACCAGCAGAATCAGAAACTCTGAGAGGTAGGGCTTGCATTGGTATTTGTAAAAAGGTCCCAAGATGATTTATTATAAAGCCAGGCTGAGAACTAGAGTAGTGTTTCTCATACTTTAATGTGCAAACAAGTCACCTGCGAGCTTATGAAAAGTGCAGATTCTGATTCGATAGGTCAGGGATGAGGCATTTCTGACCAGCTCCCTGGTGACGCAATGCTGCTGGTGCAGAGAGCATGCTTTGAGTGGGAGGAAATTAGATGATTTCCAAGAGTGCTACCAGCACTGTGATTTTGTGACTCTGTGTTAACTTTCACTTTCAATAAAATCTCCATTCAGAGAATGCCTTTTATGAGGCCATACTTTATGCTAGGTTCTGTGAAATATTTTAATGTTCTTTAGAAGTTAGGAGATATTTCAGAATCTTAAGGTGCCTGGTGCAATACCATGGACACTAACAATCACTGAATGGTATGGTAGATGTAAAACTATCTGATTTGTGGGGCATTCCCATAAGTAAGGAGACACTGTGATATGGAGACTTGGGTAGGGTGAAAGGGCTATGTACAGAGACATCTCACTCAGGAATTTGTGTACATATGCATGCCTGGGGTGGGGTGTAGACTGGAGATCACAATGGTTTAGGAAAAGCCTCTTGGAGAAAATTACCTTCAGGCTGAGATCTTAGGATGAGTAAGATTTGGGAGTTGGAAGGGGTGTCCAGACAGAGGGAATTGTGGTGTAAATTCCTACATGTGTGTGAAAGAGGGACTGAGGAAATCAAAGGACTAGAACAGCTTCATTTGACTGGAACATTAAAAAAACATGAGAAATAAGCTGAGGGGTAAGCAGTAGCCAGAGACAGGACTTGATAAACTGGATCAAGGAGTTGAGTCATTATCCTGATGCCAGAGAAAACCCTCAAAGCCTTTGAAGCAGGTGAGCACCATGTTTTCAGAAATAAGTTTCTGTGCGCATATGGACAATGGATCATGGAGGCAGGCATATGTGTTAGGGGGATGTTTCAGTATGCTCATAAAAGTTGAGAGTGAATGAGGCCAGCTATTCCACTTCCCAGGAAATTCTTCTATAGGTACCCATGAGGGTGCACTCACATATTTGGGTAAGTATGTTCACTGCACTATTGCTTATATAACACAACTTTACAAACACAGATGATGTCTGGACATACCGTATAGTTGTACAGTATCAGAGCATACATCCATGCTATGAAATATTGTATGGCCATTAAAAAGAATACAGTAGATCTATGTGTTAACATATAAAGATTTCCAAGACATACTGTAAAGCAAAAAAGGCAAGTCACAAAATAATTTATGAAGTATGGACCCCAAGATACAACAACAAAAATATGTTCTTTACTTTCTGTGTGGCATTTGTGTATGCACATTAATAGAAAAAGGACTGGAAAGTATACACCTCAGATTGATGGCAATGGTTTCCTTAAGAAAGGGTTTGGAAGACAAAGGGAAACTTTCACTCTAAATGCTTCAGTTTTTAAAATATTTGCAAAGAGAATATTTGTAGGTCACTTTTGTAATAGTAAAAAAAAAGAAAGGAACTGCTATATTGCACACCTTCTCTTATTCATCAATAACATGAGTTTTGTCTTCATCTAGTCTAATAGTTCCTATAATTTCAAATTCAAATTCTTAAAAAAAATCTTTTAAGAATTTAAAATAATAAAAATTTATCTCTTCTCTCTACAAGGCTACCCTAAGGTCACCTCTCCCCTGCCCCTAACAGCGCCCCCTCACTTCAATCTTCCCCTTACTTCTCACTGTGCAGCTGCCCTAAACCTAAGGCAACTCTGGACACAATCTAAACTTCTTGTGGGTTGAATATCACTCAAAACATTAAGTAACAAGCAGAAATCAACAGGGTTGGGAAAAAAGAAGTTTTTCTCTTTACCCTTCTGAGCGCTGAGAAATTTCAGGGCTGCCATAATTTTTTTCTAGAAAGATCCTCTGATGACCTCTGAAAACAATCCGGGACCCCCCACAGCTGCTCTTGGATCCCAGTATAACCAATTCAGCCGTGCACTGAAGGGAAAGTTATAAATTGCTTAGAGGAGGAGGTTACAAAAGGGAGAGACCAGCCTGCCTTTTGTTAGGGTAAATCTGGGCTCCCCAACCTGTTAAGATGCTTTGAAAGAGGTAACAAAATGATCTATAAAGGCGAACCAGTGGGTGTCATTTCTTTAGATAATCAAAAACCTTTTGATTAGGGGATACACAAAAGACTGAGGAAGGTTAGTAACCCTGGGATAAAAGAAAAATTTCCTTCATCAATTAAAAAACAGTTATGGAAAAATGGGGACTAGAACTCCAATTTCCCAAATGGAGAAAGATTAAAATGTTAGCATGGTTCAACATTTATTACATTCAATGCACAGTTGCATGGAGAGCTCATGTAAAAAATCAATGATCTAGCATTGATTTAAAAGGTTACAAATATAAACATGAAATGTAAAAGCAAACTTTTACTTTATAATTAATTAATAAAAGTAACAAATACTTCATTTCCCTTCTAGTACATGCTGTTTGGCATAGGATCTTCAGCAGCATTCACCAGCGCTGACACAGGGTCACATTCTAATGCTGTGCCTCTGTTTCTCACCAGTCCTTAACTTTTCACTTGAGTTTTATTTTAAATACTGTGGAGCCTTTTTCTGATACTTAACCCAGGTTGTAGTTGCTGTTTTGTCTAATTCAAAGTCACTAGGTATTAGTGTCATCTAAATAAAGTCAACACAAAAACAACGGCAACACTAAGCTTATTGATAATAACATTTACAGCTTACTTTCCTCCAGAGAAACTAAAAACTCTTTAAAGATACTTGTCATTTAATAATCATTAAATATGAATGACACGCTGACATGTTACATGTGTTAGAGAATAACAAAATCTGTATCACACCAACTTAATCCTACAGTCTCTAGGAGCCCTCCAAGCTGGTGGAGCACCAAGCCACAGGGGACTGTATGGGCACTGGGAGCTTAGAATGATTTGGCGAGCAAAGGAGAGCAGAACAAGAAGATGCTAACTGTGTATAAAAGCAGAGGTGACATAGTGACAGCAAAGCAGCACGTCTGTCTCATCAGCCTGCTCCAGAATGCAAAGGCAGTGAGGTGCAGCTAGCTTCTTGAAGGCCAAGGGCTCTACTTTGAGGCTTTCCATCCTTGCAGAGCAATCTAGATAGAAGAAAAAACTGTTCTTCATCTCTATGGCTGAATGATAAATCATCTGTGGACAAGGCTGCCCCAGATGGATCAGGTACAGTCAAGTGCCCCTGGAGCAGGGGCTCTCGCACCAACCAGGACAGCGATGGCCAGGGCTGGCACCTCTTTGTAGCATTATTAAGCACTTGCAGAGGAGTCCAGCAATCTGAGCCTGGTCATGGTTCAGCAGCTGACTTTGCATCCCGAGTTCCTCCTATTGAATCCCACATGGTTCTCTAATGCCAGCCCCAGATCAACTCCTGTCTGTGTCCCTGTTTTCACCACTTCCTGGTGAAATACGAAAAATATGGGCCATGAAGTGAGGCATTTTGTTTTTCTTAATAAAGTACTTTTTTCATTTATTAATTTTTAATAATCTTACTTTTAGAATTGGTGGTTGTAGGAGGTAGTGGTAGAAGTAGTAGCAATTATTTGTTGTTTCATTGCTAAAATGAAACATGGGTAATCCTGTGTTTTTTTCCATTAAAAGAATGATTTGTTTAATCTAGAAATCTTGGGACTGCTGCAGCAATGATCCAAAGTTCTGGCTGGAATAAAATAGATTTGGTTCAAGTCTGAGCTCTCACTTACTGGCTGTGTGACTTCCTCCAAACCTCAAAATCCTCATTTGTTGAATAAAAGTAACAGTAATGCCTACCTAAGAAGCTGTCAGGAAGACTACAGAGAGAATGCAGAAGCAGCTTAGCGCAGACCACGGTACATGGTAATGCTTAAGTGCTAGCTTTCCTAAAAAAGCACAAAGAAAGTCGTTCACCATCCCTGACCCTCAGTTTGCTCCTCTCTCAAAGGAGACATTTGACCTGGAGACTTCCATATTCCCTCTAGTTGTGACATCTTACATTCTACCCCAAAGTTCTAGTCCTTGTACTCTTTGCAAGCTGTTTAAGTCCACAACTGTTCACAGATCCAAGTTAAATAAACTACGATCCATCTGTACAATGAACCGCCATGCAGCCATGGAATGACATCCATATGTATTACTGAGTGGGAAAAACATAGTGACAAACCATTATTAATAGCATGATCCAATTTTTATAAAACAGAATACACATAAATGATAAATTCTAACTCATCTTCTGAAACCCTCCCCAAGTACTCTAGGCCAGTACTGCCCAAAAAAAATATGAGGTGCAATGTAAGCCATATAAGGAATATTAAATTTCTAGTAGCCACATTAAAAAAACAGATGAAATTTGTTTTAATGATCTATTTTATTTAATCTAATATTTAAAAAATATTCTCATCTCCATGTGTAATCCTCCCAAAAATTATTGAGATGTTTTACATTGCTTTTTCATATTAGGTCTTTGAAATCCATGTATATTTATGTTACAGTTACAGTACAGCTTGGTATGGGCCGCACTGCAGTTGTGGCTACCTCATCAGGCAGAGCAACTCCAGGCAGTTAGTGCCCCTTCTCCCACAGATTTAGAATTATCAGCTGAAAGGAAACTCATCTTGCTTATCTAATATGCCCATTGCCTAAAACAGCCCCCAATACCTATTGGGTACTCAATAAATGTCAGTTTGAATGAATGTACTCAATTCAAATATTCTCTGGGGAATTTGCATGTTTAAGTGCCATATTCATCACAGAATAAAAGGCACTGCACCACTCCCAAAGAAAAAGCATAGGAATTTTGGAAAGTATCTCCCAAAACCACACCTCACAAACAGCCTCCTACTTTGTCTAGGAATAAAGCCAGCCATACAGAAATGTAAAATATCCCCTTGAGTTTTCTAAAAAAAAGATTTATAGAAGTAAAGCTAAAACCAAAATGTTTATTATAGACATGTTAAAATAGAGCAGGGTTGAGAAATGGTGTCTTGCCAATGGTTTTCAGCCCCGGGCAAGTTCATTACAGATTCAATGAGACCAAAAAATGACAATGGAATGCCCATGGGGTGAAAGGGTTTATACCCAACTTTATTCCCACGGTGGCAGGCCAATCACTAGAATCCCATTCACTCAGAGCGAGTCTGCAGGCAGCAAGCCCGTCTCTGCCTCTGGGCCTCTCCGCCCCTGCAGCTGTCTCAGCCTCTGTCCTTGGCGCTGCCACCACTCCAGCCTCTGCTCTGCTCTCCTGCTCCTGTGCAGCCCAGAGCCCTGGGTGGAGCTCTTTATATAGAGTCAGTAACAACGTATTGCCCACATGTGTGTAGTGGGCAAGCCGACCAGGGCCAGGTGAGAATCCTGACCATAGGAAACTTCACTTTATCCATAAGTGGACAATAGTAAAAATGTTATTAAGTGTTTGCTATCTTCTAAATACTTTACATCCATCATTTATAATCCTCACTAAAACTCTGTAAGGTAAGGTGGAGGAAAAATGACACAGAGGGGAAAAAACATTGGCTGTAGTATCATTAAAAAGAAAAAAAAAAAACCTCTTTAGATTTAAATTCTCTCTGCCCATTTCCAGTTCTGTGACCTAAGTTTCTTGGTATATCTGAGCCTCAGTTTTCTCATCTTTAAAAAAGCAACTCAAGTAATTGCCCTTGATTATTGTAAGGATTAGATTAATTCTCAATAAATAACCCTAGTATTATTATAATGGAGTTCAATTAAGATAGGAGTAATCACTGTTACCACCTGTCTTGTCAATCAATGGGTTTCAGCCCCGGGCAAGTTCGCTGTGGATTCAATGTGACCAAAGAAATTGACAGCTAAACATTCTTCGGGGTGAAAGGGTTTACCACCCGGCTTGTTCTCCTGGCGGTAGGTCGAGCACTAGTATCTCAGCCTCCGCCCAGAGTACTGGGCCAAGCTCTCTATATAGTGCAATAATAGCTTATTGCCTGAAGGTGTGGAAGCGGTAGCCTAGTAACAGGCCAGTTACATCATCAGGTCGTTTAAGTTCAGTCAGGATCTTGGCCATAGGAACCCCAATTTCCCCACACCACCCTTGGTTTACAGAAGGGGAGGCAGGTTCAGAGGAATTAAACAGCCTCAATGTCATGTAACAAATCAATTGATGATTAACAGTTTAAACCCAGGTCTGTCTAACTTCACAAGCTCATGCACTTTGTATCATTGCATGCCTGGGAAGGACTCAGGACAGAGGCCACTATACTTGGATACAAAGAAGACATTCTGCAAGGGAACCCACGTGCCAAAGGGTGCAGTTGGACACAATTTGAGAAGAAAAGCATCTCACTTAACCGGATCAGATCAGAATAGTAAAGTGGAGGAGCTAAAGTCGAGTCAACACAGAGTTTGGCTCACAGAAAGCCTTGAGCCAATTGGAGGAGCTAAGACTTGATTACCTCCTAAATCTGTGAAACATTTAATCAATTTCTGTGCAATTATGAACTCTTCTTTTTATAACTTAATTCTTTACGTGGATAGGAACATTCCTTTATTCAAGTAAAGGCTGAACATATGCTTTTCTACACTCTTCAAATCCTACCCTAAATTTGCCTTAATCCTTTGAGTCTACGTGAGGAGTGGCATTTATGTTCCTATATATTAACTGGGTTGTGAAAGAAAAACCAACCAGACTCTTATCTGTGGTTAGAGTATTGCAACAACTTTATTCCAGTTAGATCCTCCAGCAGGCCATTAAACCAACACAGCTGCTCACCATTAGTTACCCTCTCATTTGGCTGTTTGCCTGAACCACCTCATCAATGAGCTATGAGCCATCACACCTGGCATGCTCACATCCAAGCCGAGTCATGTGAAGAACATTTTCAAAAATATTTTTTCAAAAATGAACAAGTGGTGTGTATGTGTATTAGAATCTGTATTTAAACATGCATGTTTATATATACACCTGATTAACATGTAGTTAAGAAACACGTGCAACTAGGGACACTTCCAATCAAAGATACAAGAAACTATTTACAGAAAAATTTATCCTAATTATTTTGCTTTTCTAAAGACTATACTCTCTTAAATATGTCCAGTGTTCTAAATACTTTCCATACATCATTACTTTCTCAAATTATTTACTCTATGGACGTAGAATGAAACAGACTCTAACTAGCAAAAATGACCAGTAAAGGAGAGTAGATAAAGTTTTAGACAAATTGTCATATTATTAAAAACTAATAGTTACTCCCTGGGATTCATAGGCAATTATTTCCCACACTTTCCTAAAACAGAAAAAAAAAACATATACCTACCAATTTGAAAGAAACTGTACAGAAGATTAAATTCAACATCTTAAAAATCTCTTACAAGTTTCAAGTCTTCTCAATAGAACACAAATCAGGAATTACCAATAAACTGAATCATCGATTGAAAATTGAAGTCTTATAATTACTCAAGACGTGTTCTCCTTTCCCTGGCCTGTGAGAGCCCCGGTGCTTTCATTATGTGATACTTGTCAGCACTTTCAGCTGGTTTGTGGCACAACCTCCCCAAAGAAATGTGAAGAGTAATTTTCAAAAGGAACTTTTATTTTTAATATGGATTGATTTTTTTTAAGGCAGCTCCAAGCAGCTCAGTATATCAAACGGGTATCATCATGCCAATCCCAACACATCAAGGAACAGTTTTAGCATGTGCGGTTTGTTGTTTCTAGCAGGTATCCATGTAGCCAGAGAGGTCACCACTCAGCAAGGTGCTTTCTTTCTGGTGTTTAAGAAAAGAAATCACCAGGAATAAGGGAGGAAATGGGCTTCGGAAACAGGAGGGGACCTTGTCAATCTCCAAGATGCTAGAAAATGATTGTCGAAGTCTTTTGTTAGGGAATCCTATAATGGTATTGCTGCTCGTCTCTTGTGGACATGAACAGTAACTAGCTTAAGATGGTGAGGGTGACAGAGGATTAGACAAATCGTGGAAAGGCCCTGGAAAGGACATTACTGGTGTCTGGAATCATAAAGGCCAAAACTGTATCATTATTTACCTTCAATGGCAGTGTCCTTATAAATAGGATTTCTTGGGGCAAAGAAATGAAGGCACATGGGAAATATTTATTATGAGTGTATATATGTATATAAATTATTTTACGTACAGGTAAAGGAAAAGTCCCCATGGAACTATACTTATATATTCTTATGGGTCACATACACTCATAATAAATTTTTTTAATGTGAAGAATTTATACTACTTCCAAGAGGGGGACATTAAGCTTGTTCCCAATCCTTTTATGTTAAATATGGATTACTGAGAAGGTTAGCATTGTGCTGGGAATGATTTTGATGCCTATAACAAAGCTATAAAAGGAACAACAGGAAAAGATGGATAAATTTGTGATGTTTCAAGGTAGCTCGTAGGATTTAAGAACACATGGCAGGGTGTTATCCACTCGGCAGGGTAACAGAAGATTCCTGAATCTTGGATTTTAGGGAACTACATTGTGAAGATTTTCAAACACACAAGTCAATGTCAGTGCCTATCTTTGTCAATCCTTCCATAGATAGAGAATCTTTTATCAATATTTATATAGGTGTTAGAATCCAAGTTTTATTTTTTAATAAAGGCAACTGTATTTTTGAGTAAGATCAAACAATATCTCATTAACTAATTGTATCCCTTTTCCCTTAGGTATTTTCTCTAAACTGGATGTTACAGGCATTAAAATTTGCAACTTACCAGTAAGTTGATAGTTGTTCCTTCAGATAATCACAGTAAAGACAAAAGCAGTAATGGTTACAATACGAGTCATGACTGTGTCACATAATGTAGATAGCCATCCATGATGTGCAAGGCACTGTATTTGAGCCAATGGGATCCAGGGTGGGGTGTGGAGGGCGGCTACAGAGAAGAATCAGTTCCTGCCCTCACAGATTCCAGACTCCTGGGGGAGATAAACATGGACATCAATGATTACAATACAATCATATAAGTCATCACAGAGTGCGTTGTAAATGCCCTGGTGACGTGGAATGCTGTGCATGCACACAATGCTTGTTGAGTGTTTATTAAATAAGCAAAGGGCCTTCAGCCTGCCCAGCCTGCAGCCTGTATACTATGCTGGCATTCTCTTCCTCTCTTGGTTGAACTCAATTTATAGCTCATTTGACCTGTGGCCTCGGCCAGACTCCTGGCCAGTCTCTGAGACCTAACCCATTCCAGCCACTAATACCCTGTTGTATCAAGGTATACAGAATTCTCCTAGGGAAAGCCAAACCAAAGCTGTCCCTAATAACAATGTAATATTTCAGAATATGCATCAGCTCTGTTCTACATGTTGAAAAGCAGTGCAATCCTACTATTGGACAATTAGAAGAGCCTTAGGCTTGGATAAGGATACCGACCCATAGTATGACTATAGACAAGCTGTTTCATGAAAATCTGCCTGAGATTTATATCACTGCTGCACTTGCTTGGGTTTATAAGGCTCTTTCTTCCCATGCATTTATTTGCATTTGGGATAAGAAACCATGAGGTAGGTTCCTGAGCCTCTGTTAGAGCCTCATGGTCCAAACAACTAGACTTCCTACAGTTATAATTCATGAAGAAATATAGATCTCCTGCTACCATGAAAACAGAAATTTTATTAAAACTGTTAAGTGAAAACATTAAAAATACAGGAAGTCTATTTCTAGGAAGGATACATGACATAGAGCAAAACTTGAAGGAATAACAATGCCCCAGATGTTTGGCATTGGAAAACCTTTTCCAAATTCAGGCTCAGAAATGACCATGCAGAGTGGCTTAGTGACATCACCAAGGCCGCATTGCCAATCCTGGGAATAGCTGACAGTCACCGCCTAAGCTGTGCTCTCCCTATTAGAGCTCTTCTGCTATGAACGCTTCCAAACTTAACTCTAGTTAGTGACTCTACAGTCCACCCAGTTTTCTCTTTACACTCAAGTAGAATAGTAGGATGCATCCTTAAATTCACCTTGAATCTCTTCACTGTAAGTCTGTACCCAGCTTTGGGACTTCTGGGGATTCCAAGCCCTTGCACAGAGAGTCTAGGTTTTAACTCCTTTACAAGACACTCTAAATTTCCTGCTTATAACTCCTTCAGAACCACCCCAGCTGCCTTTTTCTGCTCCCTGTTCTTAGTCTTTGTTTCTTTTCTTAGATAGTGCCAAAGTCAAAAAGAAAATTTAAAAACATGTGTAAAATGATTTGTTCATACAACTACAATTGTCTCAAGCAATTAGGGGAGGTTTTATTTTTTTCCACCTCCATTTAATTCAGCCCCAACTCCTCCATATTCTTCCTTTTTGATACTTTCAAATATAAACTATTGCTGACGTTTACTCATTAAGCACGTGTCCCTTAAAAAGAAATATATCAGGTTCCTATTATGTATCAAGCAGGGATGCTGGGTACTGGGGATCTAGGAGAAACCCACCATGCTTGCCCTCATGGAGCTGAGAGTCTGAAGGAACTAAGCAAATCACCCCGGTAAGTATGTGCATCTGCATTGGCTAAGTGATGAAGGAAGCAACAGTGGGCAGTGAGAATGAATCCAATTTAGATTCAAGTGGGAGAAAAATTACAGCTTTGTTCATGTGATTTTTCTAACTTGCCTTTTGACAAAAATTGGACATTTTTTAGCAGGGTAATATTTGTTTGCTTAAATAAAACAATGCTTTCAGCAAAAGAAATATAAAATCATTTCTATTGCCTCAACTTCTTCCTCTACAAAATAGAATTGTATGATCCTCACCCTACTTATCTATACAGGCACTTTGGGAGTAAAATAAGGTAAAAAATGAGAGATCATCCAAATCATTCCACACATTATTTAGAAAAACACTAGAGAGTTTATACTTAAACATACTTTTCAAAAAAAAGGTAAGAATGCCAGCAATGCATTTGGAAAAATATTGACAAACTGAAACTTAAACATTATTTCTCACTAAAGATTTTGATGGCAAAAGATGCCCACTTTGTAAAACTATAACAAAACTTATGATTCCCAGATGGGGAGGGAAATATGTCCCTGTTAACTTCTGTGCCACTATTATAGAAACTGTCTTTAATTTTGCTTAATAGTAATACAAGTTTATCATTCAGCCAAATCCCTACAGCAATGTTCTCAAAGGTTCTGCGTGTGGAAGCCTGCTGCCCTTCAGCTCCCCGTTAAACACCTGTCCTGAGCTTGGGCCCTGCTTCTGGTTTCTCCCTCAGGTGGAAAGTCTTGCTTAAGGGGACAAGCAGGTATTTTTGCTGTCACCAAAGACAGCTAATTTGGGAAGCCTAATCTTGCAAAGGGGCCAAGTTTCAGTTCTCAGAGTGTTGGGTTTAGGGTAGAAGGGACTCCGCCCAGAAATGCAACCTGAATACTTCCCCCTTTGCACCTTTCTTCTCTTTGCAAAGAACCCCCTAATAACTGACATGTTTTACACATTTCAGGCAACCAGGTCTACAGTGCGTAGCTGCCATTCTTTCCTGTCACCTGGCTAATTTAATACTTTTCTCCTCGATGGCTACAGCAGCTCCTGACAAGCAGTTGCCTTGTGGTTTATTTCAGTTAATTCAAACACGATTATAACTTGAGAAATTAGTTATGGGGATTGAAGAAAGGAGGAATTTTACAGGTGTGAATTCATAGCCATTTCTGTCCCAAATATTTCCAAAGGAATCATGTGCTAAGGAAATAGCCTCTCCCAATTTTCAAAGGCCTCTGCATCTCTTAATGGAAAAAGATGTATTTTACAGGCCATAATTTTACAGTTTATTTTAACCCTAAGGATTAATCTTTGCTTGTCCTCTTTTCAAAATCACTACACTAGAATTAAAAAAAAAAACTTTCATTCCATAGTTGCTCAGATAATAAGGAGTTGGTGATGCCAGTCAGTGATTTCCTTTCAAAACTATGGCTCAAAATGCACAGGAGCTCTGCTGGTCACCTTAACGCTGGTCAAAAACAAAAGTAGCTACACTCTGTCCCAGAAGCATTTTGATTTTAGAATGGTGAATTCTGTGCATCAAACATTAACTTGGAGGATTTTGTCATTGAAATTTTGGACAAACAGCAAATAATTTCTGCTTACTTGATCATATCACTATTTCACAAATGGGGAAAGGAGGGTCAAGAGGTTACATGTGATTCTTACAGTCCCAAAGAAATTCTACTGGAGGATTTGCTCTGAGAACAATTATAGTTGATAGCATGGTTGGACTCCTGGCTATTCATTCATTCAACCAATATTTATTGAGCACCTACTATGTTCCAGGAACTCTGGATCATCAGGAAACAAAACAAAGATCCCTACCTTTACAGAACCTACATTCTGGGGTTGTCAGGAATCATGTCTGTATACTTTTGGTTAAGTTTGTCTCCATTAAATGATTCACTGTTTGTTTTGGTTCTGTTCTCCTGAAGATAAAACCAGTACTTCTGAAACTAAAAGAAAGCGTGTACATAAGCATGTTTACAGGAATTGGAGTAAAACTCGGAGTGATAGGGGCCTCCTAAGATTCATCAGGAGAAGCCACTGGGTTTGGTGAGCTTTGAGCTTTTTTTAAAGAACGAATGATATGGAAGCACAAGGGAAAGAAGGAAAAAAATGTCCTGGGTGGAAAATATTGGGGGAAGTGCACACAGATTGCAAAGAGTATGTAATTCTAAAAGACAAAGGTAGCTGTTTATCAATAAAGCCATAATTCAAAAACTGCCTATGGAGCAAAATACAGTATGGGAGGATATATTCATAAATGATTTATCCCATAAGATGTTAACATCCAAAATATATAAAGAATTCATATGCTTCAACACCAAGAGAACAAATAACCCAATTAAAAAATGGGCAGAGGACCTAGATAAACATTTTCCCAAAGAAGAAATACAAATGGCCAACAGGCACATAAAAAGATGCTCCACATCACTAATCATGAGGAAGTGCAAAAGAAAACCACAAGATACCACCTCACAGCAGGTAGAATGACCACCATCCAAAAGACAAGAAATAACAAGGGCTGACAAGGACATGGAGAAAAGAGAACCCTCCTACACTGCTGGTGGAAATGTAAATTGGTGCAACTGCTGTGGAAAACAGCATAGAGCTTCCTCAAAAAACTAAAAATAGAAATACCATGTGATCCAGTAACTCCACTTCTAGGAATTTACCAGAAGAAAATAAAATCCCTGATTCTAAAAGATACATGCACCCGTATGTTTATTACCACATTATTTACAGTAGCCAAATATGGAAGCAAGCAAGGAGTCCATCAATAGACGAATGGATAAAGGAGATGTGGTACCTATACACAATGGAATATTATTTAGCCATCAAAAAGAAAGAAATCCTGCCATTTGTGACAACATGGATGGATCTCAAGGGTATTATGCTAAGTGAAATAAGCCAGGCAGAGAAAGACAAATACCATATGGTTTAACTTATTTGTGGAATCTAAAAACAAAAGAACAAAATAGCAGTAGGCTCATAAACACTGAGAAGTTACTGATAGTTACCGGGATAGGGTTTGGAGTAGGTGGGTGAAATAGGTGACGGGGATAGAGAGGCACAAAATCTCAATCATAATATATATTAGTCACACCAATGAAAGTACAGCATAGACAATATAGTCAGTATTTCTGTTACATATTTCTATATTGGCAGATAGTAACTACACCAGGTGGGGTGAGAATTTAATAATGTAGATAACTTTTGGATCGCCATGCTGTATACTTGAAACCAATGTGATATTGTATATCAACTATACTTCAATAAAAAAATATATATATATATATTAAAAACCCTACAGAGCTTGCTTTATTTACTCTCCCTTTCTTCTTTACCGAAGAATTAATAGAAACAATATGATATAATATAGTATATTGAAATATTATAAGATGGCACATATAGGAGGAATTTTATATAATGACATATCATAGGATGACTTTTCAAGAAAGAAATGTGCTTTCCAAAGGGGCAGCAGTGGATGACACTGTAGGTTAAGGTCTAAAGTCAACAAGTCAACAGTCTTGTGAAGCTAAAGAATCTTTTTAAAGAACATTAGCAAATCTTTGTGTCTTCTCTGGCAATCAGAACTTGTCTTTTGATTGTTTTTATCAGGTATTTATTAAGTTGAATAATATTTAATGTGCAATAAAAATGTCCAAGGTGTGAAATGCAATTGTATATATACATTGTTTAAGGTCAAGACAATGGATATTAGATAAAATATATGTGGGAGTAGTGTCACCAGTAACTAAGGGGACACTTTAAAAATGGTGATCTGTGGAAGGTACCTCAGAGCCTATTGTGGTTCAGTTCAGTTGGACCACTGGCCCTCGTGTGATGACCATGTCAGCAGGTGGTTGGAGAGATACCAATGATTCCCAGGTTTCCAAAACGCAAACCATTTCTAAAATGAAAAAGCTACCCCCCCAAACAGTAGTCATTCTTTTACAATTCACTATGCAGACAATACTTGGTGCTGTGCATCAGCATTCTGACACAAAGATGTGGAACCATCCTTTGCTGATGGTGTCCACCCCCCTCCCTCCTTTCTGTTAACACGACGTTAGCTCAATGGTGTGCCACCATAACCTCTTCTGCATTTGTTTTGGTCACTAGTAACACTTGAGGTGCTTAAAGTTAAGGTCCTTTGACTTATATATTTGATTTTCTTACCCCCAATTATATAAAAATCTGTTGAAAAAAATACAAGGGAATTTATTCCTGACCCAGGTTTAGTTTTAAAAATAATGCTAAGCAGGAACCAGAATGATGGTTTATTCAATCTAAAAATATATGTGAAGGACATTTATGTTTCCTGCGCATATGTATTTCCAATTGGTTTTACAAGATTATCTTAGTGGTAGAAAGACTGTAATCTTTATAGATTCTTCAGAAGGCTTCAATGCCATCTAGCCAGACTTCAGATTTCCAGTTACTTCCTGGAAGGCCGAGCAGCCCATGGAATGTCTGTTGATGATGAAGAGAACTAATTCCTTTTAAAATTCTTTTTAATTCTGGAGTCCTGCCTCTCTCTCTAGTATTTTCCATTGTGCTCATTCTTGTCATTGTGGAAGGAAGAGCCTATAGCAGGGGGACGGCAGACTGTGGTCTGACTCCCAAGGCTCATGGCACTGTTTATGGATATAAGGTTCTCTCTCCCTTTCATCAAATTTTTAGTGGCACCATAGTGCAATTGAAGCTGTTTCCATCCCTGCTGCACATCTCCTCCTGGCTGCGGGATAGAAGCTAAGGTTTTCTACCTCTAGCCACACCATTCCTGGCTCTGTGTCCGAGGCAGAAGAAAACTAACCAAGGAGGGAGAAAGGATTTACCTGTAACTCCTCCCTCAATCATTTGAAAATGTAAAGTCTAGTAGAAAAAAAAGTAAAAGAAGTAAGTCATGCAAGTGATGACCCATTTTACCAGCATTTAATTCTCAGTGCAAGGTAAGCTTGAATTGACTCACATTGCACTGAATCCCAAGTTATTTTCTTGTTTTTAGCCTTGCAATTGTTGTAGATAAGCAACTCCATTCATGCTGCTGAATCAGGAAACTGTGTCACCTGATAGAGGTGTCACTCACCAAGGAGAAAATGGGTACCAAGCAGTACCCCAAGCCAAGTAAAGATGTTGTACAAAACTTCAAAATCCAAGTGAAGGAGAGTTATGGCATGCCATCTCCTTCAGAGGGGTGAGTGAGCTGCAGCCCTGCGTCACAGATCTCGGTCAGCCCAGCGTTTGGATGCCACCTGCACTTGTGGGAAGGCTGTCAGTTTGAGACAATGCCCAGCCAAATGCTCATTTGTACGTTAAGTTCAACTGTGAATATTTTTTAATAATATTGTTTTCCCCAATCCCTTATGTTTTGGGGAAGAAAACACTGTGACCAGGTAAGGATTGGTGGTGCCATTCAGATATCTTTATAGAAAGATTGGGAAATCACTCTTAATTGCTCTCCTCCTCCCCACATATTTAATTAAAACTTAATTATTAGTAAGACACATTTTTGTTTTCTCCTGCCCCAGGACATCTTTGAAAGGAGTGGCCACACCTCAGAAGAGGTGTAACGCCTTAACCTAGGGACCAGCATTCTGCTTTTCTTTTAAGTTCCATCGGAACTGGGTCCCTGAAGTTTTCACACTGCCACTGGCCACCAAGGACCATGAACCTCACTCTGAGATCTGGAGAAGGTCCCCTCCTGCATCAGAAAACCAGGCGGCCAGCAGCTAGTGCCCCAGGCTTTGTCCTGCTGAACAGGCTGAGCCAAGAGATGCTGCTGTCTCACAGTTTCTGCACAATCTCATAGAGACCCACATCCCATGGAGGTGGAGGATGGAGGCCTGAGAAAGGATGTGTCATCTTACCCACGTTAGAGCCCCAACCAAAATGCCCAGGACTGTGCATTCCATTTCCAGCCCATATTTTCAGGCTAGTGATTTTCTTTAGTTTTGCCTTAACCAAGACTTCCTTCTTCTAAGAAAAAAATGAATGAAAAATATCATAGACACCTCAGGCTCTTATACAACAACTGCCTTATAGCTAAGTATAAATTAAATAATTGAACATGTAGGTGGAATTTTCCTTAAAATACACAGGGGTTTTACAATCACATGGAAAATTCCCCCACAAAATGCATTTTGAATCTTGATTATTTGCCATGGTCCAAACATTTGAAACAAAGCAAAGGTCTCAAAACACAGTTTAAAACTTTCAAGAAACTCAAAATTGGACTTGGTTCTGGCATTCTGGTATTAATAATTCTGCTACCATGCTACACTGTGACACCGAAGAGGCATTCAAAACAGTATTGTTATAATTTTATGTAGTTGAATTCATTCATTCATTTAACAAACGTTTACTGATCTCCTCCTATGGGTCAGATACTCTACTAAGATTTTTCTTTACAGATCTTTGAGATGACACTGAGTTGTAACAGGACTTTGGTACTGGGACTGGTTCTGAAAAGGATGACTCCAAACGATATGCATTAAGAACTGGACTAAATTCCATGGAGATTGAGGTTGTGTTGTTCTGAGAAACTTCCAGCATATTTGGTAAAAATCTACCAGCTCTGTAAAGAAAGCATTAGGTTGCATATAAGGAAATAGCTAGTTTATTTTCTTCCTTCTTAACTGTAATTACTCGTGTGAGCTGTGGCAAGTGAACAGGTAACTTTCCTTGGTAAACATAAGATGCACCACTCAGAACCACCCTCAAGAAAGTGGTCAGTCCCTGGGTGATGCAGGGAGCTGACAGACTGCAGGTGTAGGTTCCTCAGGACCAGCCTCAGTGATGGTCACATTTTATTCTATGGTCCCTAAGATCCCTTGGCCAAAAACTGAGAATGCAGTGGCACAAGGGCCTGGAACAGTGGGACACAGGCCAATGCAGGCCTCCTCTGATGGACGATCTTTGCTCCAGAGCTCCCCACTAGGCTGGCAGGGCCGTTCTCGGGCCAGTCTGTGGGACCCCCTTACCCAGCGCTGCTTCTGCCCTTCCTTGTCCTGGGTGTTTCTCAGGGTTAGTCTCGGGGGCACCAGCCTGCAGCACTTCCTGACAACAAGGTGCAGATAGTTAATATATCTGTTTTCATTCAAGGAACTGCCATTCCCTCACTGCAAGAACTACTTTTCTGTGTTGAAGATGAACAACAGATGTCCAGGCATCTGCTACCTGTTTGCTGGTCTCTTTCTTTTTCATTTCTGTGATGTGAACATTTCAGGGCAGGCATTCCAAAAAATTCAACCCTAAGCCATTGATAACGACCACATGGGCATCTTAATAGAGCAAAAGAATACAAAAAAAAAAAAAACTCTGTAGTACTTTTCATGTATTATTATGGTTTATAGGAGAAAGACAGAAAGAGAAGGGAGGGGATGAGGAGGGAGAGAGAGACAGAGGGGAGACACTGGTGGCCAGGGATACAAATAAGTTGTATTTTTCTTCTTAATTCAACAGCCGACTATAGCACTCAAGGTACTTTCTCTTTATTGTCATAATTTTGTATAAGTTATAAAATCTGTACTCTAATTGTAAAGTGTAACAATAGAGTCAAATCAATTTGGCCTGCCTGGGACACATATGCTGTACATGTACAATATTTCATTTAAATAATAGACATGAGATTAAGCTTTTTTAACCTGCCCTTTAATACCACCTCGAAGTCATGGAACATATACCGATCACACTCACACAATTTTGTGCTTTTTATTTGAATTCTTATGTATAATAGGAGTTTGTGAAAGACCCTTTGGTTGATAGACCCACAATGCCTGTTTGTCCATGTGCAAATGACAAAGTAAGGATCTGGAATCTCTTATTTGCTCTTTACTTTCCCTTCCATCAGTGATTCTTCTCAACCTTTGCACATTCGATTCACCATCAGGGGAGGGGAGGCATCTTTTTAAAAGACAGGTGCCTAATAGATATTCAAAACACTTGAATGGACATTTGTCCATAAAAGATAAATGAATGGCCACCAAGCACGAGAAAAGATTCTCATAACTCATTAGGAAGATGCAGATCCAAACCGTAATGAAGATCCACCACACAGCTTCATGTGCAGTAGCATGTCTATAATCAGAACAGAGAGAGAGAGAGACAGAGAGACAGAAGGAAGGAAGGAAGGAAGGAAGGAAGGAAGGAAGGAAGGAAGGAAGGAAGGAAGGAAGGAAGGAAGGAAGGAAGGAAGGAAAAAAATAAGTGTAGACAAGGAGGTGGAGAAATTGGAACCCTTGTACTTTGCTGGTAGAAATGCAAAATGGTTCAATGCTGTGAAAAATAGTTTGTGGCTTCCTCAAAAAGTTTGACATTGAATTACCATGTGATTCAGCAATTCCTCTCTTACGTCTATATACAAAAGACTTAAAAACAGGTATTCAAACAAATATATGTGCATGCATGTTCATAGAAGCACTAGTCACAATAGCTAAAAGATAGAAACAGTTCAAATGTCTATGAACAGATACATGGATAAGCAAATTATGGTGTATCCATGCAATCAATGGATTATTATTAAGTCATAAAAAGGGAATAAATTACCAATACATGACACAACACAGATAAACCTCAGAAACATGCTAAGCAAAACAAGCTGGACACAAAAGACCATAAATTGTGTAATACCATTTATACAAAATATCCAGAATAGGCAAATCCATAGAGACAGAACGTATATTGAGGGTTATCAGGGGCTAAGGAGAAAAGAATGGGGCATAGCTAGTAGATGGGTACAGGGTTCTCTTTTGGGGATGATAAAAATGTTTTGGAACTAACATTTGAAGGTGGTAGTTGCCCAACATTGTGAATGTACTAAATGCCACTGAACTGTTCACTTCAAAATAGTTAACTTTATGTTATATGAATTTCACCTTAAGAAAAAAAAGGTATATTTAAATAAATAAATAAGTAAATGTATATATATATATATATACCTGGATTAAGTGAATAAAAATCTCTAAGAGCTCATGATTCAGTAGTTTTAAAAGCTCCCCTGGTGATTTTATTGTGCAGGAAGGATTGAATTTAGGCATGCAGCTATATCCTTATCTGGGTATTCAAAATCTTAGTAATTTTGATTTTGAAAGTCACTTTCTGGGGGTCATTATTCAAAAAATTAACAGCATCTACAGTGTGCATTGCATTGTCTGGTACTTTGGACAAATGTTTTAAAGAAAGAAAAGAGAGGAAGCTCATTTTATCCAAAGCCATGGAGAGCCCTTATCAAGCATAGAGCTTCATCAGACATTATCTCAAGGACTGCCACAGTAGCTCTGGGATGTAGACATTAGATTCTCCCTACCCATCAGGAAAGGGAGGTTCAAAGAAATCGCATAATTTGACTAGCGTCAGCTCCCTGGTGAGGGGCAAAATAGAGACCACGTTCAGTCCTTAAGTTCATGCACAATTCTCCCATCCTGAGGTTCCTCTGGAGGGGGTATGGACCTCGTCAGACAGTCTGGCAAATCCACATGGATAAGAGCAGAATCTTTAAAGTGAGACAGACCTGGATTCAAACCCCAGCTCTGCCACTCCTTCATCAGTCAGTTGACAAGATCTAGGCGAAATAACAGGTTCCCTAAGCTGTATGATGAGATAGTAATTCCTACCTCCAATAGTTATATTATTATTATTGTAGGATTTTTATGAGGTAAGGTCTGCAAATCACTTAACACAGTGCACACCCTGTATAAACACTCAGGAAGTGGTACCTCTTATTAGTTCTGTTTGATTTAATTTGATTTGATTTTTTTACTAATACTGCTATTAGTACGATAGGGAAGGATGAACACTGACCCACCAGCCAGTCATTTTCCTGTTGGGCAGTAAATATCCCTAGTCCTGGACCCCATGCACCCCATTTATTCCCCTCTAGGCAGTCTGATATCTCTCCTATTGTTCTATCTAAATGCTAATTTTTGAAAGTCTTAAAAAAATTTAAATAGCAGAATTTACTGGCACAAGTTGATCATAAATTCAACAGACATAGAAACTAAGAAATGCATCTATTTTAGGGATAAACAAGCTAATTCTAGTCTAATTTTGTTCATTCTTATAAGCACACTTTTTTGTGTGTGATGTGAACAGAAGAATTTTACTATAGGACTCAATTTTTTTTTTTGAGATGTGCTAAAGGACACATTCTGGGAAGCAAGAGTGTAATTATAGATTGAGCATCTCCTGTATGGCCTGACAGAAGTCTACCATCACTTAAGAAGCCATTACAGCATATACTTAATGTCAGCTTGATAGAAAAAAACACTTTCATAGGTTCTCTTTGATTGACACATTTGAAATGACATCAGTTTCCAGCTTTAAAACCTACTGTTATTAGGTCTCTGTTGCTATTTATGTTAGAAATATGTGCACGTGTGTCAAAACAATATATCAACTTTGCTGATTGGCTGCATCTAGATTCTGTTGCCAAGGGTAACAGAACAATTGCTTTTAATCTTTCCTAAATTGCTTCTTGTTTTTTATTTTTCCCAAATACTTTGGATTTTCAGGGACTTTTTTTTCACCCCAGAGAGAAAAATAAAGAAATTTTCTCTAGGGGGAAAACAAAGACATATTGTCTGTGTGTGTTAAAAGGGAAGTTACATTCAAAAGGTGTAGAGGGTACCTGTGTTAATTTGTACTGTCGCCTACCAGAGATCCGGTGACAGTGCGGATTCTTAAGACTGAGTTGGCCAGGAAAAGACCACCACCACCTCCACAGAGGGCATGCATCCATTTGCCCCTCAGGGTCATAGTGTTCTCTGTTTGGGCAGAAGGCCACCTTCACAGATCTTTCACTGAAGGATAGGAGCTATTATCAAAGAAAATAATGCATCTTTAAAACTTGGTACAATTTTTTTCTGACCCCCTGGCTGAGCAGAGGGTTACAAGCAAATCCTTAGTAATTACGAATCCCAACTCCAGCCTCTGGACTTTGAATGACTGAGAAAACTGATCTATATGCTCACATATGTACATGGCAAGCCTGTAAGTTAATCAGGCAGTTACTTTTGTATTTTCTGTCCTATTTTGTTGTGTTAACAGCTCTGAGCCATCACTGGAGTACTTGTTAGAAAGGTCCTGGGTGACGTTTGGTGAGATTTTGGTTCCATGGACCTGCTCTTGGGCCCAGGGATTTGCAGTATCAAGATGATTCTGAGGCAGGCAATCCAAAGTCCACATATGAAGAAATATTGCTTCATATTTTACGTTCTAAACACAACATTCTTCCCCAAAACAGTTGAACAAAGGCTCCTATTATGTACAGTCTATTCTTGGGTGAAATAGGTAAGCACCCATTAGTAAGATTCTCCGGGAAAGTAGCACATCCCCTAGGCCCTGCACATTGTGACAGCAACCAACCAATCAATCACTTAATTAAAAACTAAATAACCCAAAATGTACCTTGCATGATGTCCTCCTCCATCAGTTTTATTAAAATGTAAGAGTTTAAGAGAATACATGTTTTCTTGGGAGGTGCAACACTTGAAGTTCTGATTTATCACACTCTTTTGAATGTACTGGAGGTTTTGGTGTGATGAGGAAGAAAGAAAAAAAGAAAAGAAAACTGTGTGTCTTGTGTTTTAGGTTGAAGTGTCCCTTCTCCAAAATTCACATGTTAAAGTCCTAATCTAAGTACGTCAGACTGTCACCTTCTATGGAAATCGGGTCACTGCAGATGTAATTAGTTAAGGTGATATGATTAGGGCAGACCTTAATCCAGTAGAACTGGGGTTCTTATAAAGAGGAGAAATTTGCACACAGACACAGACACAAGATGGAGGTAGGGCTAGGTGAACCACAGGAAGAATACCATGTATAGGCCAAGGAGAGAGGCCAGGGCAGATCCCTCCCTCACAGCCCTCAGAAGGAACCAACCTCGCTAATACCGTGAT
Source organism: Manis pentadactyla (assembly GCF_030020395.1). NCBI lineage: Eukaryota > Metazoa > Chordata > Mammalia > Pholidota > Manidae > Manis > Manis pentadactyla. Next base: position 112,657,255 of record NC_080019.1, read on the forward strand.
TTTAGATTTCTAGCCTCCAGAGCAGTGACGCAAAAAAACCTTTCTTATGTAATCTAGCCAGTTTGTGGTACTTGTCATAGGAACCCTAGAAAACTAATACACCTGAGATAGTCAGCAGAGGCAGGGTCTCTGTAAACAGCTGTTCCTGTTTATGATTTTGCCTCTGTCCACAATTGTCTTGCTTCACAGAGTAAAACAAAATCAGTATACCTAATTAAATGTGGTCCTATAATCCTAGAAATGAGGAGGTCCCTTGTTATCCAGATGCAATTCAAAAGCACAACTTTAACAAATAAACAGTTCCTAGAGGCTGATAACTGCTGGCCAATACCACCCAAAGCAGCATTCTGAGCTACTGGAAGCCAGAGTTTCATATAAGAAATAAAATAAAACAAGTTGTTGTTTAAGTTTTGATGATGCACAAGAATGGATATACTTTGTAAAGGAGAAACAACTGTAAACACTAGTTGTGTGGGAACCAGGTTCTCATGGCAAACATTTCATTCCAGCAAATGGTGAAAGCCAGATGGGGCTTTCCCGGATAGCTCCGCAGGAACCAAATTTATCTGAAGTTGGTGTTTGCATCGCCAAGTCTGTCTCAAATGTGGTCTCACCACCACTTCTACTTTCTCCCCAAAGATGTTTGTTCTGGTACAACACTTGGCCAAGAGCTAACGAAATCTCAATTGCCAAGCTAAGACTGCAACCTACCTGCATAAACCTGCGGACAGAGGGGTTCAGAAAAAGTTTACTAGAGGGAGGAAAAAAACAATGAAAACTAGAAAGCAAGCGGTTGAGTTACAGACTTAAAAACAAAAGAGGATATATAGGTGTGCTATCACAAATTTCACCTGTAAAAAAATCAATGTGAAGAGCTGGAGAGAAAGTTCTTTATCTATGACAAAGCAAGGCAAAGAACTACTGTGGTAGACTTTAAGTGACCTAGCAAAAAGAAGAAAACTATATAATCAGAGCAATATGCAGAGTGACAATTTAAAATGTAGTAACGTCATATGCCTTATTTCTAATTGGAGGAGTTTGAATAGAGCACCAGCTAAATATTCAGAAATGGCAAGCTTGGAAGAAAAAGAATTTAAATCCCATAAAAAGAAGGAAGTGATGAAAGGTGAGAAATATACTGAAACAGCTGTCTAATTCTGTGACCTTAAAGCAGTTCACAGTCTTTCTATTACACCTGCAGATGTAACTTGGTGTTTGGGATTCAAGAGAGCAAGTTAGTGTCAATGGCCAACACATTCACACCACCAACTTTCCATATGACATAGAGTCCACTCCAGAAAGAGAATGATGAAAAGCAGTATTTAATTCTAATGTCCTCTACTGAAATGCAAACAAAAGAATTTAGTTAACCCTTTCCCACTACAGACTTAACCCTAACCAAGTGAATAGGAGTTTTATTTTTCCCCCTTTCAGCAATACTCATCTTCATGATGTGAAAAAAATGAAAGCAGAAACAAAAAAAGAACACCTGGAGACTCTTCCCGTTACAATCAATTTGATTTTGTTGCTCATTTTGTCTCATTGTAGAACAAGATCTAAATTACATTTTGTTGAAATAAGAAGCCAGCTCCATTTTTCCAATTTTTTGACTTTATTCCTTTTCTCTACCTGCCGGTCTCTTTTTCTCTATTTCTCCTTCTCTCTCTCTCTCTGTCTCTCATTTGTTCCCCTAATTCACTTCCAGATTTCAAATATACTCAAGCTTACAAATGAAGGACATTTTACTCAATCTCTAGATAATATGGCAAAAGGTGGTCATGAGGATTAAAACAGATAAGCAGGGAAAGCTGGCAGCACAATGCTCATAAAGCAATCAGCCCTCAAGAACTATCCTTTTTTTTTTCAAGTTATGCTCCTCTAATTTCTTTCCCCCAGTTCTCAAGTCCATTTCTTCAGATCCAGGTTTTACTATGACTGCCTGAGGCTTGTTGAGAAGGAGGGATCGGAGTCAGTAATATGGCCAGGGAGGACTGGGCTGAGTAGTCAGAAATCACAAACCTGTAGAAAGGAGCAGCCAATCAGGGCCAATTCAATGGTGTGTTCAGGAAGGGGGTGGCGAGATAAACAAAGGTAGGCAAGTGGGACGGGGACCAGCTGTGAAAGCATAAAACAAAACCTATGCAAAAGTTAAGTGCAGGTGAACAGGGGCAGGTGTGCAAGTGAGGAACTAACATCAGGACACACTGGTCAGGAGGAGACCCCAGAGAGTTGGAAGGACCGGGACACGGCCATTCGTTGTTTGTGGAGGAGGCAGAGGAGGTGACCACAAGGCTGTTCTGAAGTAAAGGCTGGAGCTTTTCTCAGAAGGGGAGTTGTGCCGAAATAGATTCATGCCAAATGCCACCTTTATAAAGGGTAACCCAGGGCCTCTTGCGGGAACCTGCCATGGACATAACTGTTTGTGCTCATCTTCACAACCTTTTGGAGGTGTGCTTCTATAATGGCAAAGGCTTGGACATTTTCCAGCCTGGTGTTCCTTAACTCTGTGCTAAGGACTGGCACTACTTCCACAGAATAAAGCAGAGCCTCTGCTGGAGGCAGATGAAGACTGTGTCCCAAGTCCAGAGCCTCCCGCCGAATGCCTCGGACCATAACCATTTCCCTCACTAAATGTTCACAGTGCCTGCTCATGCCTGAATGACAGTGGGTGCTCAATAAATGCTGTTTGAGTGTATGAATGAACATCCATGAGGTCCATTACAATAATCCTTTCTCTGTCTATCTCCTCTCCATTCTTTTGACAAAAATCAAACATAACCTCCAAAATCTCCTAAGCTTCGGCAGGAAGAAAGAAACTCCTTCCAAGCTCTTGTTCTGAGTCCCTGAGAAGAAGGCAGTGTGGGCCAGTGGACTGAGCAGACCGCTGGTGTTTGCTCAAATCCTAGTTCCTCTTATTAGAACTCCTCTGAGCTTTGTGCTTTCTCCCCACCAAATTGGGACTAAGGACTTGTAAGAGATCACTTTGAGGGCTAAATGAGATACATTAAAAGTCTTGGTGCAGTCCCTGAACCAGTGGAAGTACTCAGTAAATGCAACTATCATCCCTTAATAGCTCTGGTATTTAATCATCATTCCTATCTCTCCAACATAAGGAAGGCCACCCTTTTTACAGATTAGAAAGTGCAAGAAAAAAGAGATTAAGTAAATTGTTCAAACTGACACACTTCGTGAAAGAGCCTTTGAGAAGTAAAATGGTGAGGTTAACCTGTTGAAGATCATGCCATATTGTAGAAACAGACTTACTTAATAGGCTTGCAGCCCCCCAAAACCATTACAAGAACAGTAAAACAAACAAGAACAACCAAATAGGTTAGTTTAAAATGACTCTAGACACTGACCTTACACCTTTCACAAAAATTATCTCAACATGAATCACAGACTTAAATGTAAAGTACAAAACTATGACACATTCTGGAAGATAATATAAAAGAAAATCCAAGTGATTTGGGGTGTGAGTTTTTAGGTACAACACAAAAAGCAAAATTAATGAAAGAAAAAATTGATAAGTTAGACTTCATTAAAATTAAAAACTTATGCTCTGCAAAAGACACTGTTAAGAGAATGAAACAAGCCCCAGACTGGGAGAAAATATTTGCAGAACACACATCTTATAAAGGATTTGTATCCAAAATACACAAAGAACCCTCAAAACTCAACAGAAAGAAAACAATCTAATAAAAAGTGGGCAAATGCAAACTCCTAACTGAGGAAGACATACAAAAAGAAAGCAGGCAGTTGAAAAGATACTAACACCAGATGCCACTACGGGACTGCAAGTTAAAACACATACCTGTTAAGAATGGTAAACATCCAAAACATTGACAACCTCAAATAGTGGCTAGTACATGGAAGAACAGACTTTGGAAGACAGCTTGGCAGCTTCTTACAGCTAACCCCAGTCTCATCATATGATCCAGCAATCTCTCTCCTACATATTTATCAACATGAGTTGAAAACTTACATTAACATAAAAACCTGCACAAGAGTACGTATAGCAGTTTTATGCATAACTGTCGAAAACTGGAAGAAGCATAGATGTCCTTTGCTAGGGAATGGGTAAAGAAACTAGAGAATATCCACCTGTTAGAATTGTATTCAGCAATGAAAGAAACGAGTTGTCAAACAATGAGTAGGCAATGGGGAACCTTAAGTGCCTATTGCTAAGGGAGAGCAGCCAGTCTGAAAAGACTACATATTGTTTGGTTCCACCTATATGACATTCTGGAAAAGGCAAAACTGCAGGGACAATAAAAAATGGTTTCCAGGGGGAAGGGATAAACAGGTGGAGCACAGGGGATATCTAGGACACTGACTGTTCTGTGTGATGTTGGAATTTATGTTTTGGCAAAACCCATAAAACCGTACAACACAAAGAGGGAATCCCAATGGAAATTACGGACTTTAGTTAATAATAAAGTATCAATATCAGTTCATCAGTTGTAACAAATGTACCACACCACTGCAGGATGTTAACAATAGGGGAAAGTGGCCAACTTCTATGTGAACTCACTTTCCCCTGTATTTTCTGCTCAGTTTTCCTGTAAACCTAAAACTGTCCTAAAAAATAAAGCCTGTTAATGTGAAAAAAAGAGAGAGAAAAACCAAGAGCCTATAAAGTCTATTTGTTTATCTGTTTTTCGCATCATTTTGATTGTTTGGCATAATTTTCCTCTGTTTCTCTCTACACAACCCCCCAACCTACACAAACGAGGCCCACACCTTTATGCACCTCCCCATTATTTTTTGTTTAATACTAATTTATTAAGTAATAACTTTGTAGCAGGCACTATGATAATTGTTGAAGGTATGGAAAGAGGAATAGAATCAGACTTGAGGATCTCACAGTCTAGCAAGACAGACGTGTTAATTATAGTGGAACAAGATATTAAATGCCATAAAGGCTAAGAAAAATCTCCTGGAATCACAGTAACTCAGTACTTTGAACTCTACAAGGCATTCTGAAGCCATATTAAAGTCCACATTGTCTGCTTTTTCTTAGTGCTCTGTTATCTTGCTTTTGCCAGTATCTCACATTTAAAATTTATTTTAAGCCTTTTCCCCTATTCGTATTCTTCAGCCTTTTCTTCTTCCTCCAAATTTCTAATATGTGTTGATTTTCCAGTTCATTCAAACTACTAGGCCAACGTATGTGCGTTTATCCAACTAATCACTGTGATTCTTCCACCTGCAGAAATAGAAGAAATAAACTTTAGTCCAGTGCCGCACATTAAGCAGAGGAGATTCCCAACATGCAATCTCAAGGCCATATTCCAGAAAGGGGGTGGTGTGGTCAGAGGTAAAGTGATGCTGTGGAGTCTAGAGGAGGGGCCAGCCACTCCCTTCCCACTGAACAGCCCTGTCTCCGCGACAGAGCTCCACGGTGGGCTAACGAGGCTGGGGGAGGGGCCTTGAGCAGGGAGCATCTGGGCACAAGCCTCACAAGCCAGGTCTTCCCTCCAGTCGACGAGAGGGAGAACCAGGCGCCAACAGCTTCATGTTTCCCATGTGGCCAAGGAAAGGCCTTGTCTTCCCCTAGGAGGCAGCCTATCACCAGGTGTCTCCCACTAAGCTCCTGCTTAACTCTCTGCGTTCATCTCCTGCCGCTGCCCAGATTCCCACTTTGCATTTGTGATACCATGTGAGGGGACTCTCCTTGCAACCCCACTATGGTTCCTGATTTTCTACCTCAACTCAATGCTTTTCCTCACCTCCTGAAATCACTGGCCTTAGCTTCTCATTCAGCCTTCACCTGGCCAGGCTCCTATCTCAAGGGATCTTTCTTCAGCCAGTCTGTCCCCTTATATCCTTTGTCAAGATTCTCTTTGTATTGAATCAACCTGTTTTCAATTCTGACCTCTGTTAGACTGGGCAACTTAAAGTCAGGGGAATTATAGTGATTGGAATTTTGCAGGCAACAATGTTTGCAGCTCTGTCTCCCTCCTTTATTGTGAAAATATATGTCATGCAACTTACGGTCAAAAGTGAACAACTGGGAGCTACCCTGCCTAGGTTTGACTCCTGATTTCTACCATTTACTAGCCATCTACTCTGAATCTGGGGGCTGCACTTAGTGTTACTGTCCCTCAATTTCCTCAGATGTGAGACAGAAATAATAATACTCACCTTCTAAGTTTGTTGTGAGATTTGAGTGAGTAGATAAATGATAGGTGATAGATAGGTCAATGATAGAGTTTTGAGTGATTCTTTACACATAGTTAAGTGCTGGTTAAGTGGTAACTATTATCTCCACCATCATCATTATCATTATCATCATCAGATTTATAGTCCTGACAGTAAGTGTTTGGTCCCCTACAGCGCCTTCCTCAGGATCACCATAATATTTGTTTAGGTTCATCTGATTTCCAGATTATTCAGATTGGATGGTTAATACTGATCCTTTGTGTCCAGGTCTACTGACACAGCTCTATCCCAGAGGGAGTGCTGGCAATTTAAATAAATAGAGCTGTTCAATAGCACCCTTGACAAAACCCACAAACTTTTCCCTCAAAGCACTTGTTATTTAAAAAGAACTAGTTATAAATGGGAAAAAAATCCACCAAGAAGTAAAAGGGTGGGAGGGGAGAAAATCGTGATATTATTGGTAATGACCTTAGGAAGATAACAAATGTTTCCTATAAGAATTAGTGATGCTGTTCATTTTAGGAGACTGTATTTAAAATGCTGAGTTTCCTTAGAATGACACATTTGCTGAGAAGAAAAGCGCTAAGAGGAAGAAAAAAAACGTATTTAAAAAAATTATCCAGGAAACTCAAGCCAATATGTAGCTTGCATCTGCTGGCAATACCCTCATCAAAGAAGGAAATTAAATACAAAACTGAAATTGCTATTCAAAGAAACTTGATAAACAAAATAATCCATTCAATATAACAGATGGCTGTACAATAGTGTGTGCCATGACTAATGTATCTGACCCACCCACCTACCCACTGGTTCTGCTACCAAAAACATCAATTTAAACTGGGCAACCTGAAATGTACCAAATAAAACTGGCTATAACTACAGTGTCAGCAAAATATATTCATACTGAAAAGATTGAAAATATTCAAAATGCATCATCTAAAAAATGTACTTCCAAATGCTACATTCTCTCTGCTTTGGCCTAGGTATATATTCTGTCCTTGTAACATTTTTATCTTTAGTTCAGTTAATCAGTTCTGTAATTCTAACAAGATAATTGAAGCTATACTTGATCTAGTCACCACAGGAGGTATATTTATGTTACCTCTACTGTGTTCCAGGCCCTGTGGTAGTTGCTAGGTGTATAAGGTGAGACATAATCCCAAATCTTGAAGTTTATACTCCAGTGCTGTTAATCTTCTTGGCAGTAAACCAAAGCATCACTTTGGTTATATTTGAGACTCTATAAATCTGGAATCAACAAATGAATGGTTCATGTTGAATGGTTCATGATGATCTGTTTGATGAAAAAAATGAGTTGGAACTTTCTGGACTACCGTTCTTCTATTAAGAACATGCATGTTGCCTAGTTTAAAGTTACCATTATTGACTGTTCTAAAAGGTTTGGTATAAGGCAAAAGAAAGTTTTTTTACTTTATAACCCAAAATGACCAATAAGAAAGTTACTATTTAAAGTGTTTCCATGTGTAAAACAATGTTTGAGCAATGGCTTCTTATTTGCAGAATGCCTTTCATGGATACCATGAATACTACCAGGATACAGCCATGCTGTGCTTCAGGAAAAACAAAACAAAACCCAAAGCACAGATGAAAAGTGTCAAAAAAATAATCACCGTATTTCCCTCTTGCCCAATTTCCTGATTAACCTCTGCCACTGAGGTAATGTATAAAAATGCTCACACAGAACTTTAAAAGGAGGTGAACTTGTTCCTGAGCAAAGCAACTGGTGTCCCAGAGGACTCATTCAACATCCATTCAAATCATGGAGAAAGAGCCCAGTTTGGAAGATGTTTTTCTGGAGTGCCGAGGGGGACTTTGATCCTAGCTCAGATAACAGCTGCCCTTCAGGAGAGGGTTTTCTGGCCGTGCTATCGCTCAGGCCAGGTAAGTCTCAAGGGAGGTGTCTAGTTGACCTCAAAGCTGAGCCAAGCAACCGATACCTGAGGGAGGGTCTCTGAGTGGGCCAGGGAGCCTGGCATCAAGTGTCATCATTCTGTCAGCCTCTCTCCTGGCCAGACACAGAGCACATAGGGAAGAGACTCCGGAGAGGAATCAGGTCTCACCTTGATTTTTCCCCATTGTAAAATTAAAAGAAGTCTGGAAGCCAAAATGCCATAACAGATTTTAGCCTCTACCATTGTGTTTTCTTGCTGTTTTGGAATTTGTAACAAAGTATTTCCTTTGAAACTCCTGACCCCTAGGTTTTAAAAGCAAAAGCAAAGGTGAATATGCATGATTAATATCTTAGAAGAAACTAAATGTCTCATATAATTAATAAGTAGGCATGGAAGAATACAAGGCCACATAACTTTGTAGGAAGCCATTTTTCTTTTAGAATGAGGGAAATCAGGGAAAGAGTTGGAGTATCCCCTTTAAGATGTAAGAGATTAAATTTTGACACTGTGAGGTAAAACTTATGTCTCTGTCAGTGTTATATTTATGATATGGAACTTCAAGGGAATCACTGATGTTAAAAAGACATAAAAATTATTTTAATGGTAATTTAAAAAAGTGATTATTAAATGTATCTCTCTTTAGCCATCCAAAATTTTCCTTCTGTTTATAATTAAATAAGCTTTCATTTATCTTTCATCCATGCACTCATTTAATAAATATTTATTGAGCATTTATTATGTGCAAGGCATTGTTTTATCACTGTAGGGAATATAGGTATCTATAATACTCCCTATACCTAATGAGGAGATTAAGACTAAAGATGGTAGGAAACAATGCCACAGAGATGACATGACCGAGAAGACTTAACAGAGCTCTCAATGACCACCAGACCCATGAGCAGTTTGGGTTCCGACTACTAATTCAACTAAAAGCTAATTTCAGGATGGCAGGATATTTAGCCAATCTCCTCCCCTATCACAAAGGGGAACATGAGCTGCTATCAGCCCACAGAGAGAGGATGGCACTCCTCCACAGACTTGAAGACCAGTGAAAGCAGTTTGCCTGCCTCTCAGCACCCTCTCTCTTCTTCCAACCCTCATCCTCAGATGTGAAGTGGGCCGTTGGCTGAAGTAAACATAGCTGAGACAAGAAAAGAAAAGAGTGCTTCTCCAGTCTTCTTCAAGCCATCTTGCTTTCTTGGGCAGACCTCCCGGGCTCACCTGGCAATGTGTGTGCAAGGACCGATGCCTGAAGGGAAGTCTGGTATTACCAAGGCCGTCTTCAGTTGAGGCTCTGCAGCCCTCAAGAGCCAGAGGCTTGATGAGGGGAAGAGAGGAGATATTTGTCCTTTCACTCAAGGAAGGCACTTTCCTTTGAGTTTTCCAAAGCTAAAAAGGTTGTTATTAATAAGAACTATTCACAAGCATGCAGCAGTAATGTGTGTATAATATACAAACTCCACCTGATGGTGTCTATGTTATAACCCATTAAGCCAGGGAGACGTGCCACAGTGTATGCGGGCACCTATTCAATAATTCAGTTTTCTGTAAAGGAGATTTTTAATACTTAAAATAACAAGACCAAGAAAAGAGACACAAGTTTTACTCCAGCATTTATGCCAGTTATACCCAGATGTATCAGTTCTTTCTTTTTCCTTTTCCCTTTAACACTTCAGATGCAAGTGATAGGATTCAATTAGGAAATCTACTTTCTGCCTTGACTTGTTCATCCCTGTGACTTCACTGGATTCTTAACCTTTCTTATTTTTATGCTTTTATGAGGGTTTTACATATTTTCTCCCCTCCTTATTTATACTACCTTTCTGGAGACTTTCAGTATGAATATCCATTCCTATATCAAAATGCTTTTTTCGTACATCCATCTGCCATCATCTACATATGCATACATATTGGCATAGTCCTGGAATAGGCAAAGACAGACATGGAGACACACCTATCATGCTAGGGGTCAATATCAACATGACCTTGTATTCTGTAAGGACTTCTCCTTTACACAGACAACCAGAACAGCCTTGACTGTTTTCAAGATGCACCTTTGGCTTTTCCTTGTTTTTCTTTCCTGCTTTATCTCATTAAATTTTTTCTCTCTCCTCTTCATTGTTACCATTGTCAAGTTCAATTCTATTATCAGACCTCAGCATGATGTCACCTTTTCTTAATTTGTTATTAGTTAATACACATTAAGCAGTTACAGTGTTTCAAGAAGTAACTATTGCTGAAAGATTTAAATTGGACAATAATAAAAGTTTCCCTGACCTTACTTATGATATTGTTCAAGACAGGGTGACAATAAACAGAATCAGCCCCTTGGAAATGCCCCTGCTTGTTAGTTTGCAAACATGATCCATCCCACAGGCCTCTGTATGACTTTGCCCACCTGCCCATCAGGATGTGGAGTCTCTTTCCCTTGCTTTTGCATCTGAACTGGCTAAGTAACAGGCTTTGACCACCAGAATGCAATGGAAATGTCTCTGTGCAGGCTTCAGGACCTCAGCCTCAAGAGGCTTGGCAAGTCCTAGTCATGTTCTCTTGGAGCCCTGTAGCCACCAGGCTGTGAAGATGCCCTGAAATGAACAGTCACATGGAGGAAGTATCCAACCATCCCAGTCATTCCCCCAAGTGACAAGTGACACTCCAAATGTGTAAGACCCTCTAACCATCAACCCCAACTGAACCCTGAGCTGAGTGCAGCCACAAGAATGAGACCAGTTGAAACCAGCAGAACTGCCCAGACAACTCACAGAACACTGAGAAAAAACAGACTGCTGTTGAGCTAAGTAATGCAGTTTCTGGAGGTTTGTTACTCAGCAATAGATAATGAAGAGAGCCTCCATTGCATCTAATACCCTATCAGCTTACAGCAGATGCTCAAATGCAGGATTGAAAATAAGTATGCCCGACAGGCCAATAGACCTAGCCATAATCACTTAATATTTATTGATACACATAAATATTGATATCTAATGGGGTATCTATATGAATATATATTTATATAATCAGTAATATATGATACAAATATAATATAAAATATACATAATCACACACATACACACATATATAGATTCAGGCCCAATCTTCAGCACTGGGGTTCAAGATAAATAGAATTATGTTTTCACCATTAGAAGCCTCATTATCTAGGCAGACATGGTACAGATGATTTATCTGTCACATGGGCAATTTTGGTAGAGTGCTACAGGAACACAAAGAAAGGAGTGATTCATCTTGAAAATGAAGTGACTGACTTGTGAAAAGCAAAGTGTGGATAAGGAAAATTGAGATGGAAAATAATCAGAGAGTAGTTAGTTACTGAGTTAGAAGTGGAAATAGTGACAACAGCAAGGTGCTCAGAACCACACTGTGGGGTGGGGGGTGGCAAACGGACCTCCAAATGCTGTCTTCTGCCAGGAGCTGAACTATTTGAACAAGACATCACCTGAAATTCTTCCGTGTGATATTTCCACCCTCTCTTCCCTTTCCTATTTCAAAAAATTTTTAAACACTATTTGATCAGCTTCTAATATTTGCCAGATAAATCTTGCTGTTGGTTAGCTTTTTCAACACTAATTTTTCATGACATAACATACATCTGGTTATTCAACTTGTATACTAGTTGCATATGCATTAAGCACCCAATTAGCCTATGAGTATCTCAAACTTAAGATGTTCCAGATTGAATTGTTCTCTGAGGATTTTCTCCCCCATTTCCTACCACAGTGAAGGGTACCACTGTCCACCTAATCACTCCAGCCATGAAACCGCAGTAGTTTTTAACTCTTTTCTCTCCTGAGCTTCCCTCACAAGTTCCATCCCCATTTACCCTCTGAAATCTAGTCAGTCATCAAGTCCTGTTGCTTCTAACCCCCTACATATCTCTGGAATCCACCCATCCTTTTATTCCCACTTCCTGAATTCAAGATTCATGATTCCCTTCTTGGACTATTGCTATTGCTCCATCATCTGTCATTCTGCTTCTGCTCTTGATTCCTTCATTCCATCTGCACACTACCTACCATAAGAGGCATCTTTGGAAAATACAGATCTCATAAGATGAGTTCCCTGATTAAAGTCTTTCATGACTCTCACTGCTTCAAAAAGAAATGCAAAATTCCAGGCACAGCATTTAAGGCCTTTCATTATAAATCCACCTTTATGGTCTCATCTCTCTGCTCTTCCATCCCTAACATATACAACCTACCTTACAGCCATTGCAGATTTTTGTAATTCTCTGTGTTACCTGAACAGTGGCTCAAACCACCACTTCATCCTCTAAATTGACTACAGCAGGCTCTGAATACCATTTATAGGCTGATCTGACTCAATAACAGCAACTCACTGTGTAAGGCATGTTTTACTTCCTTTGGAAGCCTGTCCCCACATCTGTGTTCCCTTTCTCGGGCCCCGAAGTGTAGAATGGATCATTCCTGCCTTTGTACCCCCAGTTATGTTCTGAACATACTTGTATCAGAATTCACACTACATTTTATTCTCCTTATTTTTGTCTCTCCCTCTCTCCTCCCAATCTGCCAGCACCAGGCTGACATCTTTATAGACATGAAACATCTTTCATTCCTTTGGTATATTTCCATCACACCACACATCGCTTGGTTCATAGTAGGAATTCCATAATGAAGATGAATAATTTTCAAATAATTTGAATGCCATAAATTCATAATAAAAATTTTAATCAAGCGTTTCTTAAATTTGCTTTCTTGACTTGTGATTTTTGTTAGCCTTATTCTAGTCTGAGTTATTGAACTGTTTAAATCTGGATAAGTGAGTATTTACTGTGTCTCTTATTTGATATAATAACCAAATCTTTATAATAAACAATTCAGTGTTTCTGTGGAATAGTAGGTTTGCAAACCACTCATTTTGAGTATTCAGAAACCAGCTATATGGACAAATTGAGAACCTTTGGCCAGTGAGTAACAAAATGTCTCAAAATTGTTGAACTGAAACAACACATAGGAAAACCCATCCCTTAGAACTCTGTGCTCCAAACCCACAACGGATTACAAACAGAAAATTAAAATAAGAGAGAAAAACTGCTACAGGCAAACCTATATAAGCCAGAACAAGAAATGACAGCTGTTAGCTAGGGAGAAGATATGCAATTAAGAAAAGCAGATCTAAGACCTCAAACAGGGAAATTATTCAGAGCCAGTAAAAGTACAAAAAAAAAAGTAATCTGTACCTTAACTAGCCTGTGGACATTGCTGAATTATTTCATATACTGTAGTAATTGCTTATATCAATAACCATACTTTTTCAATGAAACTTATGTTCAGTATATTCTGAAAAAAAAGTAACAGTATAAGGCATTTTAGATTTTTTCAAAATTATTAATTTAAAAACTGTTTAAATCTTAATTATCTAAGATATTCAGAGTAACCTGTCCTTAAGTCTTTGTTCAGTTTGAATAAATGCTAAATAAAAGTATCACTTATTCAATACCTAAATGCTATGCATGCTACACTTCACACTAGAGCCTATAGGATGAGGATCATTATCTCCAGTTCACAGATGAGGGACCAAAGGCCCAGAAAGGTGAAGTAAATCATTCAAGGTCACACAGCTAGTAAAAAGCTAAGTAGAGATTTGATATGAGATGCTTTCATTCTTGTCGTCACTGAAATTTGAATGACTCAGAGTTCATAAGATTATTTATTAATAAATTGATCTGTAAGAGTTCAACCTGAGTGCTTGCCTTCAACTCACAAATGTGTATCACAATTGAGTTTTTTCCCAGTGAAAAATCATCGAAAATATTTGCTTCACCAAGATAACTTCAGCAGAAGCAGAAATCATCCAGGATGAAATGTTTATTGTATAATGTCATGTATATTTGCTAATAGAGGTCTCAGCATTTACTGAGGTAAACTGTTAGGAAAAAGCACGTGAAGGTTATTTCTCACAAGTCAAGAGCTGAGCAGTTTTTTAGTTAAGATTTAATAGTCATCACTGTCTACAAACAATAATGGTCCTAAACAAGACTTACAAAACACATCAGCAAGAAATTTAAAAGTCAAAACAGATGCTCGATCTGGTATCTTAAGGAAAAAATTTAGAACAAGAACAAAAATTTGGAGGCAATTTTAATTTTAAAGAGTAGATTGATGTTAACCTTTTAAACAGTTAGTGGAATAGTTAAAAACCTAAGTTATTTATTTAAGGGTTTTGTTCCTAAAAGTCATTACATTATTCCAATAAAGACTAAAGAGGTTATTTTCTCTAAATTATTTAGGTGTAAGAGTTAGCCTTTAGCCAGGTGTTCTGTTTATGCAGATGGCAAAATAAATTATTCAGAAATAGAGACAGGTAAAGCAGATGGAAAAGCAGAGTAAACCAAGAAAGCCATGGGCAGCTGCTTAACAGGCCCCCAATAAAACACACAGTTTACCTCTTGGTCCAAGTTACCAGTTAGGAAGAGTTCTAGATACATGCACTGCTTCCACTTCTCAAAAATACCTTTGGGACCTTGCTCTCACTTCAGTAATACTGCATTTAAAGTATGTCACCTAAAATTCTTAATGGAAACAAATATCTTAACCTCAACTGTAAAATATTCTTGAGGCTGTTTTCCTATTTGTCAGAAAGTGAATTGTATTTCCAAATCACTTGAGGCTCTTTAAAAAAATGATTCTTATATTCAACAAGAACTACATTAGGCTTCTTCCTAGTACCTTCCACAAATTGATAGAGTTGCCTATTAAGACCCTCTTTTAACAGCAGAGATCTGTTGCTTACTTCACTCATACACTGATTCAACCCCTCATGTTCAGGGTTCCAGAAAGACCTACTTTTTGGTAAGTTCTCTACTAGAGGAATATTATAGAGGCATGCCATCATAAAACGTGGTGATCTGCTAAAGTAATTCTGAGATTTAACCTACTTACAGAAATGGACCACTGGGGAAAAAATGTTCAGAGTTCTATCTATGCATACCTACCTTAGTTCATTTAATAAGGCAAACAAATTAAAGACTACCCACTTAAAGAAAGTGGTCAGTTCAAGCACAGGACTTACAGGGACAAGAAGCCTCAACTTTACTTTAATCAAACCTTAAAGCCAACTATGTTAATTTCTCCCAAATCCAGTGTTTTTATTGACTGACTGAGAAGGTCAGACCATCACCAAGATCTCTTAAACTCTTCTACTTTGCAAGTCAATATGAATTTGGATATGGGAAAAAAGCACAGTGAAATCAAACGAAATCCAAGGCCATACACACCTAACTGAACACCCATTAAAAAGCATCTTGTCTTCATCTTATGCATTCATTTATAATCTGATTTATATAATTTAGAGTTATTATTTCAGAGAGCAACATTTTAGAGATCAGAAGACAGAGGCTATGACATAAGCTAAAGATTCAATCTTCTCAAAGGTGTCTTTGACTTGGATGTTTGGCACTGTGAAAGTTAATCACCCAAATAATTCACTGAATTTTCCACTTTTTACTGAAACCTTTTGGTATTATGTAGACTGCTTAAATACTTGTTTTTAATCAGTTCCTGAAACACACTTCTAAATGGTCGCTGAAGCACTGCAGAGGTTGCGTATTCAAGAGGTTTTGATTAACATTGCCATTTGTCTAAACATCATCCTAGCAAGTACCAGCACTACCCAAACTGAATTTGTCAGACTTCATTCACCCAAAAAATCGTTTACTTGACCCACATGGTCAGCACTGAGAAGGGGCCATCTGTACTCTAAAGCAACTTGTGGCCCAGTAAGGGAGACACAGATGGCAGCGATAGATCAGCAGCAATGACTGCCGTGCAGGCTTCTCCAGCTGGTCTTTAACCATTTCACCTACATTGTTCTTTACTCACTATTCTTTCTTTCAATGAACTCTCTATGTAACCAAAGACATTTACGTCAAAAGGGCAGTTCATGTCATCTCTATATATGGAAAATTAGTAACCCTTGTCAATAACAGAGAACAATATAATATAAATATATAACCACTAATTTAATATATTTGTTGCATATATTTGTTACCTAAAATCCTTCATGCGTACCATCAGTGGAATTCATAGTAAAGAAGTGGTAGTTTTATTGGTCATGCTAGGGATCCTGGCTTAAAGGGTTCATTTTTTCTTTCATTTAACAAGTATGTACTGAATTCCTTTTACATATCAGGAGCTCTTCTCTCATGGTGAGAATCTATTTATGGACTTTAAATAGCATAATGACAGAAACAGTTTTGCCCTTTAGAAAGTTTAGTTTTTAATTTGGGTTGAAAGATTAACTGCAAGGGCACTGAGACAACAAAAGTGGGGGTTAAGACCCAATAATGACAGTAATAGTTGACAGCAAGATGGAGAGAATCATTTCAACATTTGGGCAGGACGTCAAGTCACTAGGTCTTGGAAATTGTTTGGTTGTGAGGAGTAAAGGAGAGGAAGGTGTCAGAACAAGGGCCAGCTTTCTGTACCGGGCGACTGAATGCATTTAGGTATCACATTTCTGGATTCATCTGGTACCTGGCATGTTAGTGGATCATTAAAGGTACTTATCTCCACCTTAGAGATTTACTGATGAGATATTATGGCATTAGTTTCACTGTGTACTACTATAAGGTAAGCTGATGAAAATAACTGTAGAGATATTGGCATTTTGGTTCAGGGAGGTAAATAGAACCAGTTGATTAAAGACATGAAGTAAACCCCAGGCTGCATTTGCCCTTCTGAAAGACTGAATTCACTCAAAGGTTTTGTACGGAGGCAATCTGGGATGGCCTCCAGGTCAAGCCTAAGCTCACTTGACTGGCTAAAGGAAAACAAAGACTGAAGAAGTAATGTGGTCCTCAACTTTCTCATTCCCCTTTAAAACAAAACAAAACAACAACAAAACCAAGAACATGGCAAATGACAAGAAACAGAGGCAAAACTGTTGACACTAGGTAACATCACTGGTAGCATGTCCCCATCGTCCAGGTGTGGCCTTCCCTGCTGCTCCCTCAGTCATAATGGATGTCCCTGATGAAGCAAGTAAAGGTGCAAAGACACCTGATTATTACTCAGAGCAGAGATGTCAGTCAGCACCACAAGAAGAGCCACGTTGACCTTCTGGCAACAGGAAGAGGATCCCGTTACGGACGCTCTTTGCTGCATGATCCAGCAGGTTATTACGCAGCCATTCTTTAGAGTGAAAGCAAACAAGTCAAATACAGAGTCACTTTCAACAAACTGACATATAAATGATGGGACACCCTATGCATACTCAAGGTAATTACTTTCATCATTACAAAACCATCATTTAATCCCATAGGCAGGGCACATTGAAAGTTGGAGATTTGTAGATATGATCAATAAAACGGATTGGAGAGTCAAAAACCCAAAAATACTAAGATTGTTCAAATATTGTTCAAGATAAGTTTAAGATCTTGGATTTTTTTAAATACTTTCTCTGTAGAGTCGAGATCCAAAAAGAATAAATGATAGGCATAACTAGGAAGTGGCAAGAGTTGGGAGAAAAAAACACAAGACTTGTTGATTTCTAATCTATTTAACACTTATTAGAAGCAGTTTTCTTGAATGTCTCCCAGGCATGCATCCAGTCCTTAGCAATTAAATTCAAATACATCTACTCTTCAGGAAGTCCAGAGCCTATATCCCAGCCACAGGCAGTCACCTTTCGTATGCGGCTCTAATACTGTTGAGAAAGCAGCTCAAAATGCCAAAGACATTGATGCAAGGTCCAAAGCATGACTCTTATACAGGAAGCACAAGGCAGTAGATTTTTTTTAATCTATCTATTAATTTCAACAATGAGTTCTTAGAATTTCACTGAAACAAAATAGACACTTCACCATTAATAAAAGAATGATTTTCGAGCAAATCTTTGATCCAGGAAAATCATTCTAGTTCTGTGAAAGAGCTAGTGTGCATATGTTTACAAAAATGACGCTACCACTTAAACACTTTTCACAGAATCTCACCTGAGAAAGGGTGGCTCATAATGGATAATCAAAAATTTTTTTCTCTCGGAGTTGCTTTTTAAAGAAAGCTAAACACAGATCCCACCAACTTTTTAGCGCTGACATTTAGAAGCTTTATTCTGTGGGAGACTGGGAGCTCGAGCTTTACAGTGCCTGGGGCTGAGGAGCAGAAGCTGGGAAATGAAGTGTCATTCAGCTATCTCTATCTGAGCAAGAAGAGAAACACCCTGAAGTACTCAACTGTTTTTTTTTTTTTCAATCCTTGAAAAAAAAATTCATGGTATGTACAGTATAACAGTATCAAAGTTACTATCACAGTCCTTATGACATTCCTTGATAAGGTTAGACAGCTACAAAAGCTATACTGGATTTTGTCAGTTTGTTCTGTTTAATGAGTTTCATAGCCTACTGTGTGCTACTCAGTTCTAAGGGAATGAGTGGAGCATGAAAGGAAAAAATATAGAAATAAATACAACAGGGTCACCAACTCCGAAAGATTTTATAAAGCAAAGGAAAAAACAGATATAAAAAACAAATAGTAGGAAAAGATGCTGAACATTTGAACGAAGTTACTGGCATTCTGTCCTGGAGTTGTCGTAGCGAGTCCTATCTCAGTCTGGAGTAAAGGAGGAACTATTTTTAAATCCCCTCTATGTGCGCTAATGCATTTGCTCCATCATTTAATCATTCATCAGCAAATATTTATCAAGGATCAACTGTAAGAACAAAACAAAATCTCTGGCCTGACAAAGCTTCATTAGGTGAAGGGAGACAGCCAATAAGCAATAAATAAATGTGCAGGGTTTTCCAATTGTTGGTGTGACCATGGGAAAAAGTTAACTGGGTAAATAGGATAGGGCTTGCAAGGGAGTGTAGGTAATGAAAAGGATGGAGGTTACTCCTACGTAAGTGTGTAAAAGTGACTTTGCAGACCTTATAGACTTAAGCTACAAGGAGAAGGCATGGAAGGAGCATGATATGTGGGTATCTAGGGAAGCAGTGTTGAAGACAGCAAGTGCAAAGGCCCAGAGACACACCAGGGAGGCCTGTGTGGCTGGAGCAAAGTGAGCAGAGAGCGGAGTGAAAGAAGACAAGGTCAAATAACTGAAAGAGTAGATGCAGGTCTAGGACCTCTTCACTAGCAAGAGTCACTAAATTAATATTAGGCCATATATTTATATGAATCTCTGTTATGTCTAATAGGAAATCACAGAGAACATGATCAGGTTTCAAAGGAAAAGTCAGTGTATTAAAATGAATATCTTAGTCCCTGACAATCTGGTCACCTAGAAGAGTGGAATGAGGAGCAATGATTAATAAAAATCAAAAGAAAAAGATAAATAAAATGTAATGCCAATTTTCCAGAAATTCAGAGCCCAGTACATTTCATTAACCCTCACAACAACCTAGTGAATTAAGTATTACTCTCAATTTACAGTCAAAGGAACTGATGACATGATGTGCTCTAAATTCCAGGTACGGTGGACAAGCTGGAATTCAATCCCACATTTTTTATCTCTAAATCTTACACGTTTTTACTCTAAAAGTGCTTTCTATGCAAAAATACCACCTTTTCTCTTGGCCCTACCTTTGTAGAAATTAACTTAAACCAATTCAATTTGAAAGCAAAGCCATATAAAATAAAACTGTTTTATAACAAATAGGCTGCTTCCTTAAAAAAGAGAACTAAAGGGAGAATGTTTTTAGTGGTGTCTATCAGGTCTTAAATATTTATAGTTTGATATTGTAAAAAAGTTCCCTGTGTTACATGCAAAAGCCCCCATATTTTGTTTCAGAGAAGTCTGTCCGACTTGTGATCTAAGAAAAGAAGGGGAGAGCTCTAGCTGTCTAGCATTCTCACTGGTGGAGTCGTTTACACAGAGCAGTCTCTTTTCCAAAAGTTAAAAAACAAACGAAAGAATCCTAGGAGAATCCCATTTTCCCATTAGTTAAAAAAAAATACCCTAAGAATTCATTTTTTAATGTAAAGAAAATTTAAATAATTCTTTCACTCTGATGGGGCAGGGTTGGAAAGATAGTGAAAACAAACCCAACCCAAACCACTCCTTATATGCGTCCATTCACAGCTGATAGGTTACCAGCTCCTTCCTTAAAGAGCTGAAATTTCCCAGGCAGTTAAAAGGTATTCCTGTCTTCTCTATCATCCTTTGCAGTCAGATAAGTAAGGGAGATCACAAGTGTCATGTCTCAGCCCTGAGGCAGTACCAGACTGAGCAAAAGCTGCTTTCCTGGCTCTAGCTTGCCGTATTCATTTTCATATCATGAGGTTCTTCACTGCTTGAAAAATTAACACTGGTGAATCCCTTGTTGGCCCTGACTGGTTGAACTCTGGAAAGGCACCAATTATACAATCTTCCTGATTTCCAGGGATTGCAGAGTACACATTGTCTGAAAAACAGTCACATTTTACTTTCTGATTTACTTTTGAAGGTGTATACCACTCAGCAACAAAACTTCTCAGAGTATTTTAATTAAAGGATGTTTGATTTATTAAACTGTTATGTTTCAGAATGAAAAAATTGGAAGGACACATTAAGCAGGAATGGGAAATGTACAAGCAATACTGTCGGGGAAAGACAAGGCCTAAATTCTGGTTGTCTCACTGTAAAATTGGTGAAGGTGATGATAATGTTGAACAATTATCTATCAGGGTTCCTCCAGATCATAGATTCCAGAAGATAGCTAGCCACTGGTAAACTTCTTGCTCAGATGTCCAGGTCTGCCATTCACCTGTGGTTTTATCATTAAGCAATGGTTTACTGAATCCCTGTTCCAGTGTTTCTGGAGAATATTCCAGTTAAATGTCAGCACCAGGTATCATAGTAAGTTGACATTACCTACCTAGAGATTTTTCTTTCATTCAAATGATTTCCTAAGATGGGAATGTGCTTCTCCCTAACTTTGGGGAGAGGAATATATAAGAATTAGCCTAATA
Organism: Manis pentadactyla; assembly: GCF_030020395.1. NCBI lineage: Eukaryota > Metazoa > Chordata > Mammalia > Pholidota > Manidae > Manis > Manis pentadactyla. The sequence continues at coordinate 112,678,253 of NC_080019.1, forward strand.
GTCTGTTTTATTCCTCCAAAGGTAAATATAGACATTTATATCTGTAAACATTTTTAAAATCATTTTTATTATTTTGACAATTTAATTTTTTTTGTTGTTTGGCTACAACTGCTCCAGTTGTGACAAAGTTCTCAGTGCCCTACTCTCTGACATTTCACACAAATTAGCCTTATGGAATGAACGTGTACAGCCATGAAGAAGGTTGAAGTTTGGCAGTACTCCTTGACACCACAGCTGTCTCCACCAAGCCTTCTGTCCCCACGGCCTTACAGTGCACCAGGGCAGTAAAGTCAAGCCTGCAATGCCAGTGAAATGTTGACTTTTTGGTCTCTTCTTTTAAATGACTTTGAAGGAAAGCGTGTAGGTTCTAAGTGGACAGGTCCTTTTTTTTTTTTTTTTTTGCTTTTCTTATTAGTTTCTTATTTTATTGCTTTGTGTTCAGAGAATATGGGCTGAATGACTTCTGCTTTCCACAGTTAGTTGAGATTTTCCTTATAGACTAATCATATGTTTAACTTTCTGTGCTACATGTGTCTAACAAGACAGTGTATTCATTGTTTTTTGGATTTAAAGTTAAGTATTAAACATGTTAATGGTGTTATTTAAAATGCTAGACCCTTTCTTGTTTTTGTCTAATTGTTCTGTTGTTTTCTAGGGAGCTGTCTCCCACTGATTGTAGATCGATCATTTTTCCTTTGTACTTTTAACTGCTTTTGATTTATATACTTTAATATTGTTAGACACATAATGTTCCTATTATATATTATTGTAGATTTTTCCTTTTCTCAATATGAAATAACCTTCTTTGTCCCTTTTGATGATTTTTTCTTGGACTCTATGTTGTCTTATGCTAATTTAACAATACTGAAACCTTAGCATTAACCTGGTATGTACTCCTTGTCCTTGGTTTTAAATTTATCTAAGTAATTTACTTTAGATATCTCATATAACTAAAATATAACCGGATTTTTAACCTAAGCTGAGAGTCTTATAGTAGTAGAAATACATTTATTCTGATTACATGCATACTTGAACTCTTCTTGCCATCAGAATTTACATTTTCTGTTTATTTTCTTACAATTATATTTTTCTTCATACCCTCCTTTTGTTCTATTGACTAAGGGTGGAGTGAAATTATTATGTTAATTTGGGAGTAGAAAGATTTGTCCTACTTATTTTTCTATATGGTTTGAGGTTTATACATTCTATTTCAATTTTTCCAGTTTTTGTCCTTATATTTCCAACATATATTTTAAGGTATTTTGTCTATCAATGACAAGATTTAATTAGAAATGAGATCCCTTAAAATACTTCCATGATGCTATTCAACTCATCTATTGAGTTTTCTATTGTAATGTAAATTTTGAAAACCTATTTTATTTCTTGAGTTGGTAATACACACACATAGAAAAAAATTCAAAAAGTGCAAAGAGGAATACAGTCAAATATACAGTCACTCTTCCATCTTTGTCCCCTAGCCTTCCAGTTCTCTTCCTCAGAGGCAATTGCTGGCGCTCATTTCTTGGTATCCTGCCAGAGCTATTCAGCCCTGGAGTCAGGCCTTTTTTGTTTTAAGTGCAGTGGTGTCATACTCCATATACTACTATTCTGCTTTTGTGTGTATTTATTTTGCTTTTGGTTTTATATAGGAATATATCTTGGACATCTTTCAGTATAAATACATCTGCAGCTATTTCAGGGTTTTTGGTCTGACTTTTGTTGCTTTTCTTTGAGAAGTTTTTTAAAAGAGATAATATAGTAATTGAAGAAGAATGAATGATAACATTTATACTATTGATTTCTTTTTTAAATTAAGGCATACAGTGAGAATTCTCTAGCTCTTATTCTCCCTTTGCCCAGGATTTCTGAATTCCAGCACTAAACCTGGGAACCACTACTTTTATTTTCTTGCAATAGTCCAGAGTTTCTCTATACAAGTACAATACAAATGTATCTATTTTCCTCCTCCTTATTCACAATAAAAAGCATAATATATACTCATCTTTTCACTTAACAGTGTACCTGAAAAGAACTTACCCCTAGAGTTTCTACATTCATTTTTACAATGGAATGGTACTTCATCATTTGAAGTAATATACTTTAGTCAATCCAGTATTAAGAGACATTTGGTTTATTTCTAACTTTTTGCACTTTGCAAGAAATGCTTCAATAAATAGACATTTTAATATATTATTTCATCCACTTTGCAAGTATATCTGTGTAAGTACTATCACTTAAGCAAGACTATTTGTAAGGTAAATTGCCAAATATTGAATTGTGCTATCTTTTTAATGTATGGGTTTCCCATGTATGAATATACTATAATTTATAATTTATTAACCAATTTCCTATTGTTTCCAATACTGTGCTAGTCCAAAGAAGTCTACAATTAATAACTTCTTATTCATATAAATAAAATTTCATTTATGTGCCTTCATATCTGTAAGCTAACTTCCTGGAAGAATGATCACTGAATGAAGGGCATTTTAGAATTTGCTATGTACTGCCTACCTGTTCCAGCTGCTCTCATATAGATTATGCTGATCTTACTCTCACTAGCAACATGTGAGCTTATTTCTCATGCTTTCACCAAATCAATGTGTTATCAAAGCACTCCAATTTTACTAATCTTATAGGTGAAAATATTACTTAATTGTACTTTCAATTTGCATTTTTCTTACCTTGAGTGGAGCTGGGCATATTAAAATATTTAAGAATCATTTATATCCCCTTACCCTTGCCCATTTTCCTATTGTATTGTTGGGTTTTTTTGTTGATTTATAAGAACTCCTATATTGGGGATATTAGTCTTTTCTTACAAATATGTAGTCTCCAAAGTCTCTAGTTATTTATTTTTCATCATTGCAACAATCTCTTGGAATTCGCAGATACTGAAAGTGCTTATTTTAAATTCTTCTCCTATTTGTTCTATTATTCCAAGAATGTGGGCTGATCTTTGAAAATCCCTGAACACCTGCTTGCTGTTCTTAAGTCAGCCTCAGCAATTGTGGGAGAAAGATAGGATATACTGCCCAGAGTCTGTTGGTATCTTGTGTTCTGAGTGTGGGGGCTCCGCAGCTTCCCCGAGGGGGGGAAGCAACTGCGTGGGGCAAGATCCTGCCCTTCTGGATCCAGGGCCCTCTCGCTCTAAGCCTGCAGACCAACTCAGCTGCTGCCCACAGTCTGTGCAGTGGGAGAGAACGGGGAGCACTGCTCTGCGGTAACAGCCAGTCTGCTCTCCTTTCTTGTCACTATGTCTCCGAGTTTGGCCTTTTCCAGAATTGTTCCTACCTGGATGCAAGTACTCCTTTGTGCATGTCTTGAGCTATATTTTCTGCAGGTTATCTCTCCCATGATCTGATCCTATGTAATTAGTTTGTTGTTGGTTGGTTGGTTGGTTTTAACATGTAGGAATTCCTCAAGATTTCTGGTCTCCCATCAGCACTCTTTCTTGATGCTCAGCACAGTTAACTATTTTTCAATCTCAAATATTGTTTCTGTCATTTTGTGGCATTATTGGCAGCAAAAAAGGTGAATGCCTTGGATACCATCTTGATCTAATCTCCCCAAATTACTTTGAAAACCCACAAAGTAGGAATACCTGCCTTTTAAACTGCATGGGTTTCTTCACTGTGAGCCTCTTGCAGTCAGGCAGATAAAATATGTAACTTGGTACTTGCTTAGCATGGTGCCTGGTTCATAAAATTCAATAAGTATTAATTGTATAATGGATGGGTGAAAGGAAGGAAGGAAGAAAAGAAGGAAACAGACAGGAGTTTTAAGCATTATTTCTGTTAGAAGTAATTCAACATATTTTAATTAAATATATCACTATATGCCGGCCCTGCTAGGTACAAATGTTATAAGAATGAATAAAGTGCTCTCCTTGTCCCCCTAAAGTGTATGTGTATGGACAAGAGAGACAGAAAAGATTAGAAGCATGCTTCCCAAAGTCCAAGAGCTAATATTCTAAGAAAAAAACTAATAGAAATACATTGTAACTACATCTACAGGCTTCATAAGAAAGCAGAGAAGGTAATTACTTGGTAAATTGGACAAATAGAGCTATGTAAGGTGAACAACACTTAGAAGTGGAGAAGAGAGAGGTCCAAACCACATGTTCTATCACATGCACACAAAAGATTTGGCAGATGTATCTCCAGCTCTGCCATATATTCAGTCATAAAAACAAGCAGTAACTGTATATTTTAAAAAGATGGCCTAAAAGTAAAGTTTCTTGGAAATGCAGATAGATAAATGATCACATGCAAAAACCATTTCAAATATTAAAATAAATTACATTTTGAACTTTGTTAATTTTGAAGTAAATTTTGTGGTTAGACTACTTGAGGCTCATGCTTTTAGGTAACATACCAATGCACTGAAGTTATGCCACGAAGTGGCTCAATATAAGCAAGAAAAAGGTTTGCTTCTCTGGTGGGTGCTTCCCTCTGGAAAATGTAATAGCTCACTGCTACCCTCCAGAATGAATAATCCAAGGTGAGCAGCTCTCACCAGCTTAGCCTGGTACAAAGAACAGGGGCAGGATCCCCGCAGCCTGGGGGAAGGGAGTGGGAGGCAAGGCAGGCAGCAAGGAGGCCAAGGGAACAGAAGTTGCTGGGCTCCCATCTGAGTTTGACCCTCCATCTGAGAGGTGATATAGCACACTAAATTCTAGAAGAATGTTTCCAACATCCTCTGAATTTTGCCTTTTCGTATTCCATGGCATGTTAGATTGGGTTATTTCTTATAAATAAGCACACTTAGATGCCCTTCCAGATACTGCAGAGCTGAGAGGGGAGGTGGCATTACAGTTACCCAGCATGTGGCAATCTCTTCTCAGGATGGTGTGAGACAACAGAGAGGCCCTATCTTAGGTATTGGTAAGAGGACCAGCACTAGAGACAAGTGCCCTCGAGGGTATAAGCAGGTTGTCAGCCTCTTCTTGCCTCAGCTTACTTACCCATTACATGGAGGCAATGATGGTAATTGGCTTTTATGGGTGTGGTCAGGATTAAACAATATCACATACTTAAAACTCTCAGCATAGTTCTTGGTACACAAAAAACACTTAAAATTGCTATATTTTTATTTTGATTACTTCCTTCATGCCACCTGGCTGTAATACTTTAAATCAGCCATTCTTAAATGGATCCCAGGTGATTCTGAAACCCTCTCAGAGGGCCCACAAGGTCAAAACCATTTTTGCATAAGTATTATTTTCATAATAGTAATAAATACATGATTTGATTTGCCTTTTTACTCTCATTTGCTCATGTGTGAAGCAGAGCTTTCCAGAGGCATGTAAGACTGCAATAGATTAAGTACAGAAGCATAGGAGAATTCAGTTGTCCTCTGTAAAGCCAGATATTAAGAGATTGGCAAAAATGAACAACAATGCAACTCTTCTTTGTAAATGTCTTCGTTTTAGAAAAATGTAGTAATTTTTTCATAAAAATATGTTAGCATGCAGTGGGTTTATTGGGATTTTAAATAAATTAATACACAGATATGTTACAAATTGCTGTTTTAATTTCTAATACAATAAATATAAATATATAGAACCCACATAAATAAAAGCCCTTTGGACTCCTTAACAATTTTTAAGAGTATATAATGGGGTCCCGAGACCAAAATGTTTCAGAACTGCTGCCTTAAATCACGTGTGTAATAGTTACGGTGATTACTTTTGTCTCTATTTATAATGCTTTTTCATCTCTTTTTTTAAATTTATAAAGGGGGTTGAAATATTTAGAGTATAAAAATCTTATAACATCCTATAATTAAAACATTCCATGAGAGCCACTATTAATATCTTGACATATATCCCTCCAGTGTTCAGGCCATTCATATGTCATGCATATAGAATTAAAAAGGGATGATATGGTACATAATATTTTGAAACATTTTTCTTTTACTTAAAATATATCATAACATCCATCCACATCATTAACTACTCTATAATAGCCTTTATAAGGACTGCATTATTATTTCTTTCTTTAAGTTCCTATTTTTGGACATTTACATTGCTTACATTTTTTCATGATCTAAACAGTGTTATAGTGAACACCCTATTTCTACATACTTGATTATTCCTAGAAGTAGAATTGTTGGGTCAAGGGTATGCATATTTTTAAGGCAATAATGTTCCCAAATTGTTCTTCAGAAATGTTGTGCCAGCACACTTATTAGCAGTTTATATTTGACACCCTTTCAATTAAGCATTATTTCATATCTTTAACAATCTGATAGCTTAAAAGTGATATTTCATTGCTATAATTTACATTTCTTTGATTGCTAGTATGTTTGACTACTTTTTCATACGTGACTTGGCTTATGGTATTTCATTTTCTGTAAAATGACTCTTAGAATAATGACTTTTTTATTGAATTGATGCAACTTCTAAAAGCTGCTCACTTTTCTCAAATGTTAGTTCATATACTGGTCATATTAGCTTGTGAGACACAAGTGATTACATAGCTTATATAGATTTTAAATATTTGTAAGTATCAATGAAATCCTATTGGGTAAATTCAGTCGCTTTGTAAGCTCTCCCCAGTATGTCTTATCTTTGTGTGAACTTAAATTTCAAAGAAAGCAATAATGATCATTCACATGATCTAACAATTAGGACTACTTTCAATGGAACTGTGTAAATTACAAAATGCTACTCAAAAGTAAGGAAGTATTATTATTTAAATGTTTTGGTCACAACTAGTTTAGCTGGCCTATCAGGATAGTAAAGTTCTCGGGAATGCTAAATTGAGAAGAGGAACTAGACGTAGGTGGCACAGGAAAGAGAGCAACTAAATGATGGAAATGAGAGCTCCCCAAGATAGCGTACCATCGGCAAGGCAGAGCCACCTGAGGCTGGCGAACAGTGGTACCCACCGAGTGGGTGCTGGCCAGGTGTGGGTTGAAGCAACTGAACTGCCAGGCAGTAAGCCTGTCTGAAGGTGGACTGGGAGAAGCACCGTAAATTCCAGGACGTGTGCTCTCTTCTTCCCTCCCTCCTCAGCGCCGCCCAGTATCTGGGGCTAGGGTAAGTGAGGTGAGACCCATGAGCAAGATGCTGGGAAGAGCTGAGCAGAGCGACAGCCCCCAGGTAGAGGCTCAGACCAACACGCAGAGAAACCCATGCTGATTGCACAGCTCAACGCAACAGGAGCAAAAGACTTGTGTGGAGCCAGGCTCACATCCCATATCAAGTCAACAAACAGCAAGCTTCTAAATCTTCCCTGTCCTCATTAAGAAAGGCAAAGGAAACAGGTTAGACCAAGGCAGTAGCTGGGAGGAGCTGGGAAAGACATAGACCAAATGAATACCAGCCGCTCCTGATGACTTCTGATGCTACTAATCTCATTCTGCAGCTAAAATCAGGCAGAATCCTGCATACAGCGGGGCTTGCAAATATTTGCTGGATGAAAAAGTGAGTAAATAAGAAAATAGATGCAATTTGCAAAACCCATGAAACTAAGTAACAAATGGTCAGTATTCTTAAGAATATTTGTTAACTCTTCAAAGTGAAGATTTTTTAACTAAAAATAATGGGAACAATAAACTCTTTACCTCCATTTATGTCAATGGTCACTGCATCTATTTAAAGTTTCCTACTGGGAATCCTAATAAATATTTAAGCTGTTCTGATCTACCTTGCCAGTTGGTACTTAGGGGGAAATAAGCGGTGGATTACATAAAGGGTTTCTTCAGAAGCTTTGAAGCCTACTGTTTTAGGCTATATCGAGATGTCTCATCCACTTCCCTTTCTCCTTTCTTTTCTAATCTTTTGTTTAGGAAAAGTAGCTATAAACACACTGACCTATGTTGCTATAATGATTTTCTTCATTAGCACTGTAGTTAAGGTTACACACAGACTTTTTCTGTAATCCCACTTCTTCACTTAGTTTCCAAGGTTTTGAACACATCCCTCCAGTCTAAAGCTCCCCAGGCTTTGTCCCTTATTCAGATAAACTTTAAACTCAGTCTGTTCAGCTGCTTCTGAGAAGAGAGGAAACATGAAGTGTAATGTTTTCCCATGAGTGATAGAAAGATTGACTTTAAAGTTGATATATTCATCATAGCTCTTTATGACTTGGGAAAGATGTCATCATCCAGGAAAATATCAAGGAATCAAAAGACCAGGAGAGAATGATCAGGTGATATATAAAAGCCAATCTAGCTCTTTTGACTGAACCTACTCAGATATCTTCACAATTTCAAAACACCTGAAAAAATAGCCTTTTAATAGGTGGGTATCCCATATGCCAGAATTTTCCACTCAAAGGATGGACATTGTTAAATGTGAGCTTTTTTTATGCACTTGAGGGTAACTCTTGCACCCAGATAATACTATTCAGTGGTTTACTTTGGTTTAAAGTTAATATTCAATTAATTATGGTTTAAAAATCATAGCTTCCTTGAACTTTCAAATTACCACATAAAACTTATAAACCCAATACATTTCAGCAAACATTTTCAAAGGTCTTAGATCAATGTTTAGTCCAATTTACAGATTTAATTAAATACCTTAAAATAGTCTTAACTGTAGTTGTATAATCAGTATAATCAATTTTCCTTTAAATATAATTTTTTGATTCAAGAAACCCTTCAAAGTTATTAAATAAATAATGTAAATGTCATGAATTAAACTTTTAACTTAAAAGTCTGAAGTCTAAACCAATTATTCAATTCCACATTTGAAATCTGAATCATAAGTCTGACATTTACTCTGGGAAGCTAAATTCTCTTAAATTACAAATGCTTAAAATGCCAAACATGCATAGCTTTCTTTATGCCAAAGCATCAATACTATGGATTTGATTTTTATAAACACAATGTATTTAATTCTATACTGTGAGGGAGTTGCAATTTGTTTATTCACTAAGTAATTATATCATCTCAAGCAAATGTGAAGGCTAACTCCTTAGGCCCTCAAGACCGCTGACTGCTTCCATCATGCTAATGATTCTTTTTCCTGACTCACTTTTCTTCAATTTTTTCTTTTCTGAGTTGTAGTACCTGTTTGCTACCACCTGAAAATCCAGAATTAATGTTAGTTTCTTAATGTAGAGAAATCTAGCCACTCTGGCTAAACTTCTCCTAATTAGGTCTGTACAAAAAGGTCTTCTCTTTCTCATCCCAAAAGTTCTATCAAGCCTAACAACAACAATAAAAAAATCCAGTGGCCTCTGAGACATCTGGTGCTTTAAGTAATGCCCCTTCCTCCTTTAGAATGCAAAAATAGAGTAAGATTTTTCTTTTTCTAAATAACATGTATTTTCCTTCCAAGTTAATTAGGTGTTAAGCTTCCTCAGGACAAGGGTCATAAGTTTTACTCTCTTTTTAACTCCACATTTAAAATGGTCTTCTAATCATTTTTCTGCCAGTTTGTATGGACCCAGAAATCATGCTGATCTCCAAGGTGTTATCTTTCGAGAAAACATACACTGAATTAAGATAGGTGCAAATGTTTTGCTATTCATTCCAAGAAGTAGAGTCTATTTCTCTCCCCCTGAATCTGGCTTGACATTAGTAATTTACTTGACCAATGGAGTATGATAGAGGTAAAGTTAGGCCAGTTCTGGGCCTCGCTTTTAAGGGAACTGATAGCTTCTGCCTTGCCCTCTTGGAGACCTGAGCCATCAGCTAAGAAGTCTAACTTCCCTGAGGCAGCCAAAAAATGAGGACACTCAAGGTACACAAAGTGATCATATGTAGGTACTCTGGCCAACTAGTCACCAACACTACCAGACATTTGAATGAATTATCTTGGACATACAGCTCATTAAAGACTTCAGATGACCCTATCTGACTGCAGCTGCGTGAAAGATTCCAAGCAAGAACCATTCAGTTGAATATAGTCAACCCACAAAAATATGAGAGATAATAATTAACAATTTTTGTAAGCTATATTGTAGAGTGATTTTTACTAAGCAGCAATAGATAAATGGCATAACAGATAATCATGACTATCATTTTAAGCCTGAACATTTGGCTTCACACGAGCCAAAAGCCACAACATGCTCAGTTGTAAAAATACATTACAATTTTGTAGTACACTTGGAGAAACTTTTGGTTTCCAATAGCATCTAGTAAGCTCCATACTGGTATTCACAGCATGCTGGTAGTTGAAGCCTTCTTCTTTGTCTTCATCTTTTGTCTTTGTCTTACCTTTATCTCTTCATCTCTCTTCTGTTTCTCTTCTTTCCTTTTCCCTCTTTCTTTATTCTTTTATATTTTATTCTCTTTTCCCTTCTCCTTCTCTTTCTGATTCTATATCTCCTCCTCCTTTCATTATTCAACATTCCTTTATAGAACTAATTCTAAGAAATGTACTTTAAAAACAGGCAACAATAGCTCTAGCATTAACACTGTAGCTAGCAGGAATTGAGAACATACTAAATTTCAGCATTACTTCATTTAATTCTCATTACAACTCCATGAAATAGGTATAATTAATAGTCCCTTGTTACAAGAATAAACTGAAGCTTAAACTATCGCCTGGGATCCTTAAGTCCAAGCATCCCACAGGGCCATCAGGCATCTGAGGGCCTGTGGTATGAGTGACATCTCAAGCTCTATAGCCAACCAGCTTTGAAAGTTCTCAGCATTCTTCATAGTGTACATTTATACTTTTAAAGGAATTGACTAAAGACCATTTCACAATGAATTACATGGACCAAGTATTCGCCTGTCATCATTTCTCCAGTCCCTAAGTGCATACATTTAGCAGCTGTTAGAACCCTTTTACTGCCTCCCTGATGTGTGCAGTAAGAGCTGGCATGGTAAACAAGGCCAAGTGGAAGCTCCTGCAACCGTCACTACATCATCTGACTAAGATAGTAAATTTGAAACAATATTATATCCATGGAGGAACTGAAGAGATTAGTGTCATCATAAATGACTTTTAGAAGAAAGGATCAAGAGAATGAGAAAACTAGTCACACACTGGCAGAAAATACTGCAAAAGACACATCTGATAAAGGACTGCTACCTAAAATAGACAAAGAACTTTAAAAACTCAACAATTAAAAAAACAACTCAGTTAAGAAATAGGCAAAGACTCAGAAAACTACCTTACCACAGAATATATACAGATGGCAAATAAACACATGAAAAGATCAACATTATATGTCATTACAGAATTGAAAATTAAAACAGGATATTACTATACCCTATTAGAATGGCAAAAATACAAAACACTGACAACACCAAATGCTGGCAAGGATGTAGAGCAACAGGAATTCTGATTTATTGTTGGTGGGAATGCGGTTTGGTACAGCCACTTTGGAAGACAGTTTGGCAGTTTCTTACAAACCTAAATATGCTCCTATTATATGATTCAGCAATAGTACTCCTTGGTAACTACCAACATAGATTGAAAATTTACATTCACATGGATGTTCACAGAAGCTTTATTCATGATTGCCAAAACTTGTTAGCAACCAAGTTGCCCTTCAGTAGGTAAATAGATAAACAGACTGTGGGAAACCCAAACAATGGAATATTATTTAGCACTGAAAAGAAATAAGCTATCAAGCCATAAAAATACATGGAGAAACCTTAAATGTGTGTTTTTAAGTGAAATAAGCCAAAATGAAAAAGGCTACATACCGAATGATACCAACTACTTTAGACTCTGGAAAAAGCAAAACTGTGGAGACAGTAAAAATGTCAGTGGTTGTGAAGGAGCAGAGGAAGGGAGGGATGATAGGCAGAGCACAGAAGATTTTTAGGGCAGTGCAACTAATCTGTATGATACTATACAAGTCATTGCACATTTGCCAAAACCCATAGAATGTTCACTAAAAGTGAGCCCTAAATTAAATTATGGACTTTGGGAATAATAAAGTATCAATGTAGGTACATTAATTGTAGCAAATGTACTGCCTTGGTGGGACTTGTTGATAATGGGGTCAGCTGTGTACATGTGGGGGCAAGGGTTATATTGGAAATCTCTGCTTAATTTTGTTGTGAACCTAAATCTGCTCTAAAAAAAATAGTCTATTCAAAGATCTTTTTTAAAGGCAGGGGAGGTTAGCCTCTTTATATCCCTAAGAAATTCATCTGTTTGGCCCATGTTAAATGAAAATAAGTTGTAAATGATGACAGTAGACTACTTAAATTTAACCAAGTGGTAGCCATGATCTCGGATAAACATAGCCTCTAGAACTTAGTATTCATCTGGCCAGTGTGTTCTTTTCAATCCCATTGGAAAAATTATTACTAGCAGTTCACATTCATATGGAAAGGGTAGCAGTACACATCACAGTCTTGTCATAGGGCTCTGTGTTAGCTTTCCTCTTGTCTGCAACAATATAGCACAGAAAATGTTTGATTACCTTGATATTCCATAGAACATCACACTAGTTCAACTTCTTTAATGAGTTCATATTAATTGGACTATTGAGCTGGAAGTGGCAAATACACTGGATGCCCTAATTAGACACATGCATATTATAGGGTAGAAGAGAAACCCTATAAAGATTCAGCGGTCTGACACACCAAAAAAAAATTTTTTAATGATGAATAAAAAGTGCTTTTCCAATATTTTGTTATGAAAATTATCAAACATATAGAAAAGTTGAAATAATTTTCAGCAAACCCTTAAATATCCAACACTTAGATTCCATAATTAACATACTAGTATATTGTTTAGCATGCTTAATTATGTGTTTAGAAGTCCAATAATGAGGGGCATGTCAGGATACCCCCATTTAATATAAAGGAGAAGTCACTTCATCTTGCATCCCCTTCCACTAAGGTCAAGTGCTTAGTGACCCCTTTGAATTTTGGAGGTGCTCTTAGGAATATCACTCTGTTTTAGTTGTTGGACAACTTGGAGGGCTGACAATTTCTAATGAAGCCTAGAGCAAAAAGAAGGCTCAGCAGCAAACCCAGGCTGTCCTGCCTTACCCTCCAGACTATATTACCCAACAGATTCCATGGCACTAGGGGTATCCATGGTAAATACATGGATCCATGGTGAATGCTGGTGTGGGAACTCTAGAAAATAACAATACAAGAGCTATAGTAGAGAGACACTTCAGATTTTGGAGAAAGACTCTATTTTCTGTGGCAGAAATCATATGCTTTTTAAACAGTCTCTGGCTGCTACTAAGTCCTAGTAGGACTAGTTACCTTAACAAGTGGCTCTGTAAGTGTTGCAGCCCATCATGAATTGGTATTTTCAGACCTATCAAGTTACAAGATCAAACAAGAGCAGCAACAATCCATCATTCTGTAGAAATCACACAAAATCAGGACCTAGCAAAGGTAGCAGAAACAAAAAAGCTGTGTGAACAGGACTTTTTACATCCACATCACTTATTTCTGCTGCACTAATGCCTAACTCTCAATTCACACCTAACATCTCATTGAAGGGATGGGAAGTATTCCTAAACCCAGCTCATGGAGGAAGGCAAACCTTGGGCCTGGTTCACAGCTGGACCAGCAAGGTATGTTGGTACAGACTGAAGATGGACAGCTGCTATAGTCCACTTGGAGATGTCCCTAAATGTGTTATGAGGGATAATCCTTCTAATGGATGGAGCAGTACATTTGATACTTCACTTGTTATGCAGGAACAAGTAGCTTGAGAAGGATATGCACGGACTCCTGAGTGTCGGCAAGTGGCTTGGTTGGTTACTCAGGACCTGGAAGGAATAATTTTGAAAGATCAAAGAGAATAAGAAATGCCTAGGGAAAAGTATGTAATGGACTCACTGGAGTGGGTACAAAGTAGGCACAGATCTCATGCTACTACCCACCAGAGATCAGAAGGGCCACTCAACAAAGAGGATGACTCATCCTGTGGATGTCAGCCAGCCTCCCTCTCTCACCATCCCCAGGCCTGCACAATGGAGCCAAGAATGGAGTCAGCATGGTGGCAGAGAGGCTCTTCATGGGTCTACTGGTAGGGACAGCCATTCACCAAGGCTGATCTAGCTGCTGCCACTGAATGCCCACCCTGCCAAGGTGTTAACAACTTGGTATGAAGCCCTTGATAAAGCAGCAAAACTTGAGATCAGCCAGTCACTGGATGGCAGGTTCATCCTGGAAGAGGCAGCGATTCATCATTACTGGAACTGCCACTCCCATATGGCTCTGATTTCCCTATCTGCCATATCTCAGCCAGCACTACCATTGAATGACATATAGAATGCTTGTTTACCTGTCATGGGATTCCCACGTAATGTCACTTCAAATCAAGGGACCCATTTTACAGAGGAGGATGTGCAAAAATCAGTGCATGGCCAAGGGACCCACTACTTCTACCGCATAGTATTTCACCTAGGGGCAGATGGCCTACTAGAACAATGGAATTCCTTACTGAAGTCTCAGCTAAGGTACTAACTCAAGACAAAGACCCCTATAGAGTTGGCCCATTGTCCACCAAAATAAAGTATAGGAACTAAACAAGCAGCTATACTGTGTCCCCAACAGCCAGAATAAACAGGTGAGATACCAAGGGATGGAAGTAGGATTTGTCCCTCTCACCATCATTCCTAGTGGTCTACTTACAAAATGTGTGTTTCCTGCCCCAACGTCTTTAGTTTTTACAGGATTGGAGGTCCTCATACCCAGAGAACCACTAAGGTAAGCAGTAAGAGTTCCATTAAACTTGAAGCTATAATGTCTGCCTGTTAACTTCTTCATGCCAGTGACCTATCAGGCAAAGAAGGAAGTTACTATATTGGTGGCAGAGTGAAGACAACTGAATGCAATTACCTTGAAGAGCAGGAGTTCTGCTATGCAATGGGGGCAGAGAGAATATGTCCATAATAGAGGGGATTCAATGGGTATCTCTGATAGTTCTACGCAAGAGGATATTGGCAAATGGATAATTGTAACGATCACAGCCCAGGAAGGATGAGGAAATGAAGGGCTCAGATCCCCCAAGGATGGAGATACTGGCATACCACAAATCAAGCAATCTAGAGGAACTGGAGTGCTGGGCAAGGGTGAGGGAGATATGGCATGGGTTTTGAAGTAGCTAGATTATGAATAGCAATTATGACCCCAGGCCCAGCTACAGCAACGGGGACTGAAGCTTGTTGTACTAATCCTTTGTATTAATGGACAATACTGAAGAATCAATAGCAAACCATAATCTCATTCAAACTTTGTATTAAGCTCCTTTTTGGGGTGATTACAGCTTCCATCACTTTGACGATTCAGTGACAAATTGGCCATAATACATGGTGTAAGCAGGGCAGTGGACTACATCAGATGCTTCTTGTGTCCCACCTCACTTCCTCTTAGTCTTACTTCTGATTCCATTCACAACTGTGGCTGTGGTGAACAGTTATGTGGCAAAGGGGTAAAGATTTCCAATATTGACATCTTGTCTCAAACACGACTTTTGCTTGCAGCGGTGTTCTTCTGTTATAAAGGAATAGTATACCCACAGGAGTTTACTGGACATGGATGTTTGCATAGCCCAAGTACCAGGTAGGTGACATCCCTGAGGCCACCCTCAACCAATAGATGATGGGAGCCAATGGACAAGTGCTCCCACTTGTTGAATCGAGGGGTCACTTCCCAAAAAAACTGCCTGAATTCAAGTTATTTCTCAGGCTCTGCTACCCAGGATGGCTCAGGGTAAGAGAGAAACCAATGAGAGTCAATATAGCTTTTGCAAATCAGATTTAAAATGCTGTAGAACAATAAAAGCTTTCATTTTGCAAACACATCAGCTTCAAAGAAAATGTAAGTTTTGACTCATTCTAGCCAGTTTTTCTTCTTTCATAAGCCAAATTTAGGGCAAATACACTCCTTTGCAAATTCTTCTTCAGAAGAAATTAATAATAAAGAGAAATTACTATAGGAAGAAAGTATATTTGTATTTATCTTCTGTTGCTCCTACAAATTAGCAGAAATTTAGTGGCTTAAAACAATATAAATATATTATCTTATAGTAAGTTAGAAGTTCAGCACAGGTCTCACTGAGCTTAAAATCAAGGTTTGAGCAGAACTGAATTCCCTCCTGGGCTCTAGGGAAAATCTGTTTCCCTGCCTTTTCCAGCTTCTAGAGGCCTCCCACATTCCTTGGGTCATAGTCTTCATCCATCTTCAAGTCTAGCAATGGCATGCTGTGTCCTTTTTATATCACATCACTCTGACCTTGTTTTCAGTCTCCCTCTTCTCCTTTTAAAGGCCCTGTGATTATACTAGGTCCACCCAGATAATGCAGGATAATCTCCCTATCATAAAATCACTGCATTAACTACCTTAATTCTCTCTGTGACCTTAATTCCCCCTTTCTGTATAATGTAACACATTCATGGGTTCCAGAGATTCGACCTGGACGTCCTTGGAGGTAGGAAAGAGAGTATTATGCTGCCTACCATCATTTTAGAATAAAGAAAGAGTTCATTAATTTTCTTTTATGTCTTCCCTAATATTTACTTTAGACCCAAACTCTCATTCAATTTAATCCAACTTCAATTTCTTGGTTATTAATTATGTTGATTTATAGCAATTGATTATATCAGGCTAGTGAGTCATTTTCATTTTATAGGTGAACAGAAAGGGACATGTACAGCAAAAGAAATGACAAAAAAGTGTAAGAGACAGAGGGAGGGAAGAAAGAAAGAAAGGGAGGAAGGAAGAGAGGGAGGGAGAAAAGAAAAAAGAAGAGGGAGACAACTTCTATTTTATTTTATTTTCACATATGGAAAGTATGCTTAACTACTGGACCCTGAGGTCCTTGGGTTTGTGTGACAATTAAGTTTATACATCAGTTTGGGCTAAGGGGTGGCAAGATGGCAGGCAAAACATTTCTGGATGTGTCTGTGAGGGTGTTTCTGGAAGAGATTAACATTTGATTCAGTGGACTGAACCACGAGATTCACTCTCACCAACATGGCGGATATCATCCAATCCGTTGGGGGCCTGAATGGAGCAAAAGGGCAAAGGAAGAGCAACTTCTCTCCGTTTTCCTGAGCTGGGGAAGCTCCTCATTCTCAGGTCTCTGGACTCCAACTGGAACTGTATTACTAGCGTTCCTGGCTCTCCAGGTTGCAGAAGGCAGACTGTGGGACTTCATGCCTCTATAACCAGGTAAGCCAGTTCTTATATGAAATCTTCTCCTAAATGTATCTCTATATATCTTAATAGTTCTGTTTCTCTGAAGGACCCCAACACAGTTAGAAAAGGCTGTCTGAGGAGGAAGTGTACAGATTCTGTTTGAAGTTTATAATCTCATTCAACCTCAAAGTTCTGATGAGAGATCCTAGTTTCACAGCTTGTCAAAAATCTAGCCGAGTATGAACTTTCATTAGCACTATTTGTTAAAAATTATAATTTAAATTATTTTCACATTGTTTTTCCAGCTCAATTTTTCTTGAAACAACTCATGTTCTTCGTGGTCCTGATACTATGGACAATACTGAAGAATCAATAGCAAACCATAACATCCTTTGAAAAAACAAAGGTTATTAACTGATAAAATTTATCACAGAGACATCTTCAATAATTGCCATTTGTTCTTCTCATGTGAAATTATTCATATTTTATAACCTCCCAAATCTGATCTTTATGATTAAATGTGATGAAATTTTTCAATTGACATGTAATATTTCATATTACTATTGATCTCAATCCATGTGATTAAAGTTAATTCTGCCAAGACATGTTTCTTTTGAACCTCTAAATCCAATAAAAAGCCTTCAAGAAATGGCAGGGAGGTGACATCCTGAATATGCATTTGGCACTTCAAAATAAATGGTTTGTTAAGAAGTTATTTGAGTTTAGTTGAGCATGAGTAGGTATTATTGCTTTCTTCTTGGCCAGAAAATTGTTAGTGAAATAAGATGAACGGTAGAAATATTTCCTCTTGTAAAGCATAACCACCTTTTCTTGAGAAGATTGGCTTTAAAATATCTTAGTGCTTTTAGATGTTATGTCTTTTCAGTTATGCAAATAGCAGTTTACTTCAGAAGCCAATAATATCACCTATGTTTTTAGCACAAGAGATTAAAAGGAAAACTGGAACCAGAAAGATGTTTAAAGAAGGGAAGTCATTGCCTATACCTGTATTGAACTAGGCCATTCCACACCTAATCAGATGCTTTGAGTTCCTTTTGAGACTAAATTTCCACCCCTGAAAGCATCTGTTTCTAGAGAAGCCTTCCCTCTGCCTGACTCTCAAATTACTTCCTTTTTGATTGTCCTGGTCTCTACTGGCAAACATATCTACTGATGTTCAAACAATATTAAGAAAAAAGAGTAATGAGCCCAATTTACAATTCATCATACTTGTAGATGGGAATTGAGGAAGACTTCCTGTAAGAAAAATTACTTAAATCCAGTAATTTGTGTTTTAACAATTTGTGGGTGGGAAGGTCACTGTTGGGAAGTACATGTATGCAAGTGGTCTTGAGAGCACATATTTACTATTTCATCCTTAAAGAATATCCAGGCTTAAGGACATTACTAAATAAACTCAAAAACCAAATAGATCCACTTCCTATTTACTCAAGGGTTTTCTTGAAAAATGGAAGGTAATTAAACCACAATTAACTGTCTTGGAAGAAATGAAGGTAAAACACATAATGTATTCCAATATGTTGAAAACGATGCAAATTATCCCCATGTTTCCTTAATATAAGCAGTAATTAAAAGGTTTTGGAGAAACTAAAGTGAATATATGAAAAATATAGTAATGAACATTTTAAAAGTCCCTGACAATGTTTGCTCAATTTGTAGACATTACTCTCTTTAGCTATCTTATTTTTTATCATACCCATTAAAGAAATTCTGGTATACAAAGCCTTTGACATATATTTGTTCACCAAATTCTACTGAATAACTCTTGAAGGAAAAATATCTAGGGCATGATAATTAGGACACTATAAGGGGGAAATTTATTTTACCCAGGAAGACGGCAACTTCAGTAAATGTCTTGCACCTGAGTAGTGCTCTGTTCATAGACTTCTTTGATAGTCACAATCTCATTTGACTTTCACAAATTCTCATGAACTTGTTATGTTAGTTCATCCATACTTACAGAAGAAGGCGAACTCAACAAATCTTAGCTATTTACCAAGTAAGCGCTCATTTGAGTATAAAACTGTTTCATCCAACTCACCAGCTAACTGCTCATCATCAAAGAAAATATAAATACACCTAAGAGAGGCTTAGATAAAATTCATATACAACAAACCCCTTAATGAGTTATATAATGTGTTGTTTTACATGTAGCTATTTATTCTCCCTTTTTTCAATTATTTCAAAAATAATTTCCTTTATGAAATACTTCTTATATTGCATAGCTTTGGTAAAAACCATTGTGTTCTCCATATTATATCTAGAATAAATTTTAGCAGGAGAGTTCTTTAAACATGGTGACATCTACATTTTCTTTTGGTGAAGAAAAAGGAAATTATACTACTATATATTCTTGGTTTATTTGCTTGAGTTAATCATAGCTTATTACTAAGGTGAACATGAAGCATACCTTAATACCTATAATGATGTCAATCATAAAATCTGCACTGTAGAGTCGGGTTTGTCTGCAGGTAAAGATTTATTAAAACATCTTCATGTATTCCCATTTCTTAGAATTATCAGATGAAGAGGTTGGATGACTTTCATTTCCAAATATCTCCATGTTAAAAAATATTTGTACATTATGATTGATTCCCTTTTGTGGGTTTAAGAGTTTCCAATTCAGAATAGTATCACCAAATCCCAGGTAGTCAAAACACTAAAAGATGAGCAGTGCTCTCTAGGACTAATAATGATAAATTCCAACTAGTGAGTCATGAACCAGGTGCATACACTTGTCAATTTTCTTCCTTTCATCCTTACCTCCCCGAACAAACTCTATATGTAGGTATCAATATTGCATTTTACAGATGAGAACTGTAAGACTTAGAGAACACATGTAATTTGCCCAAGAATACAACTAATAAATGGTGGAGTTGGTATTTGACCAGGGTCAGGTAACCAGAAAATCTTGGACTACTGGTCAAAATGAAAAAAGATGTAATCATTTAACAATTGTCACAGAAGCTTTAATAAGAAGCTTTACCATGATTTTAAAACCATTACTATAACAAATGCATTTACACTGAATTTCTTTGCAAGTGTCTCTTACACACATTGAAACTAACCTTTCTTCTCAGAAGATAGTCTATTCTGTCAATATATTGCATAAATGACAAAACACAAAAGAACTTTCAAACATTGTATTCAAAACTGTATGCCAGTAGGCAAGAAATATTTTGGCAAACATATATTGTACACAATATTGGCAGATAACATCAAACTGCATCTTGCAGTGAATCACACAGATATTAAACAGGATTATTAGTTGAAAAGAGACACAACTTTTTTTTTCAATCATGGTAGACCAGTCAAATGACTGAATGAAATTCCATAGAGATTTACTTTAAGCAAGATGAAACATGACCAGTGCACAGAACCATCACATTAAATTTTAAAATTAAAATAATCTTGATACATACTTGCAGAAGACAGGGACAGAATGTACAGCTTTAGCAAAGTGAGAAATCAGAAGTCTTCCCAGCCAAAGATTTCTTTCTCTGACTTAGAAAAAATAAAGAAATTAGTAGTAGACTATTGACTCACAGTGAATTGTGAGCCCAACACTGTGGCTGGCAGGTGTCCTTAAGACAGGGGCATGTAGGTGTCACGGCCCCACTCATGGACAGCTGTGATGCACCTGTGACTTCCCTCCTGGTAGACATGAATGGCTGGCTTCTCTCCTGCATAGCTCTACAGGCGAGCTCTTCACTGGCCTTACCTTGAGCTCTCCCCAGCTGGGAGAGCACCAAGGCCTCCCACAAGTTAAATACTGGACTGGTTTTGGTTGGAGATCCTGGAGTCAGTTGGACCTTAGAGCAGCCCAAAACGGGTGAGGGGAAAGACTATGAGACAGATGGCCTAGGGTAAAATCCTGTGTCTGCTCCTTACTATTGCATCTTTAGAGAAATTACCCAGCCCCTTGGAGTAACTGTTTGCTAATCTGCAAAACTGAGAGTGAATAACAAAAATATAAATGGCATTGAGAAGATTAGCTGATATAATGACAAAAGTTTGGTACAGTGCCTTGACTTGGTGGGTTCTCAGGGAATTTTCCTTCTTTCCTTCCTTTCTATCTTCCTTCCTTCGCCCATATCTATAAATATAGCCAGGGTCCCTCCTGTCTCCTGGGTGACAGGACACAGAAGCTTTACTGAAAACACTTCTCTGTCATTTGAAGCTTGTATTCCTCAACCTCCTCATTTGGCTCCATGTCTACTTTTGCAGTTTCTCTTAAAAAGGGGTTCTGAATGGGGAAGTGAGAACCGGTAACCCTCCTGCTTAGCCTTTTTAAGAAGCCCAAGGGTCACTGTGAGCAGGCCTGGGGAGGCTTTTCTCACTAATGCAGAACTAAATGATGCATTAAATTGGGTGAGGTCTGCCTTCAGGTGAAGATGAAAAGGACCCCGGCTGCCCTAGGAGAGAACATTTCCTCTGGCATGCTTTCAGCTTCACTTTTCCATTCCACATTAAAGAGTCAGGTGATGAGGAGTTTACATGTGTAACCCCCTGAACCAGCCCAGCAGCCCCCTGTCACTTTCTTGCCACAGAGAAAGAGCAAACAGAAGGTTCTGCGAGAAGAGATGTGTTCACTTTCCTTTCAATTTTTTTCAGTTCCTCATTCCCCCTTTGGAACTAAACTACAAGACAAGAAAATACAAACTCAAAGAAGGTACCTCTTATTTTACCAAGACTTCAAAAGACTCTAAATCCAGGTATCCAGGTAAGTTTATGGAGTATTTCAGTAACCTTTGATTATAGTTCCAATTAGAGTAAGTTTTGCTAAAATAAGTTAAGTATTTCTCTGTGTCTGCCATGGTCATATAACAGAGACAATCAGTCATTTACTGTACACATCAGTGCAGGACCAAGGGAGACTTTTAGGAGATGTGGGTCTCAGCCACTCCAAAGGGTCAAAGGGCAAATAATTTCACAATAAAGGGCAGTGAGATTTGGCCCTCAAGGTTATGGGAGAAACCCTGCTATCTGATCAGAGTGCAAATGGCTCTAAGGTTTGGCTGTCAATCACAGCAGAATAAGTAGACCATTATATTTTACTGTCTGCTGCTTGCATAGACTAAGTGAGAGCACTTTGTATACTTTTGATCACTTTCTTTGTACTTTGTGCTGTTAAAAAATGAATATGTCATATATATGTTGGGTCATCAGCTTCAAATATAAAGAAAATTGAGAGAATACTTGTTTAAAATAGCTTTTAAAAAAATCTTCCCTGGCTGTGTAAGAGATAAAGCAGTTTTTTGAAACATACAAATGTAGAATACAGGAATTAGCCATGTAAATATGGATTCTGCCTACCTACAAGCTTATTAAATAGTTCTACAAACAAATGGTAGAGTTGAAATGCAGGTCTGACCAAACTCCAACCTCATATATGTGGTTTGAAAATTAAATATAATTAAATGTAACTAACTTGGAGCAGTGCCTGGTATGTAATAACTACTCAATAAAAGAACATGCCACTCCACAACACACACACACACTTTATTTTTACATTGATTCACAGGGTCCTACTCATTCCGCACTCCACAGCCAACTGAGTGACACAGCAGCCCAACAGCTATTTAACCATCTGCAAGTAGAACTGACAGAAGAATGGACAAAGTGAGCGTATAGGGAAAGGAAGAAATAATTCTTAAGGTGTGCTACCTGGAGAAACAAATCTCCATGATAGCCAAGATGAGAATGAAAACCAAGTGCTTGGAAAAAGGCACCAGGTAAGGGAAATAGCACTGGCTTGGTGGCAGGTAAGAAAATTACAGGATGCAGCATGCAGCTGAGCTCTGCCACAGGTTGTCAGACCTGGATACAAGGCCTATCTCCAAGCCCTCTCTCCTGCAAATGGAGGTCACAGATGAAAAGATGATATTTCAAAACCATGAGATGGTATCAGGCAAGAATAGAAACAAAGCCTCCTCTTTGTTTGCTCCAGGATGTAACCCTATTTCCTTATGACCATGCCCCCTGTCTGGCTTACAAACTATATAATTTTACCCTTTTTTTCCCTCAGAAATGATTCATAAATGCTATATTATTTTACCCTATGAAATTGTTTTCCATAAACCCAGAGGAGAAAGAAGTGCTTGGGACCATCATTATAAACACATCTGGCTTTAATGACTGAAGAAGTATAGTAAAACCTTTACTTTGGGGTGTATACAGAGTTTTATCCTGAAGAAAAATTGTATCCATCTGGTCCCAAGAGAGCTGGTTTTTGCATTAAGTGATATTTGTTGGTTGGGTGATTGGAGAGTGGGAGTGAGGAAAAGGGGGAAGTTGTTAGATCCAACATTTATCGTTAAGTGGAGCTAGTTTCTAAAAATGTAGCATCCAGAAACTGGTGAGTAATCCTTCTTCATAGTGCAATATTATGTCACCAGATCTGCTGATCCAAAGCACAATAAAATTAATCCTCCCTTCTGCAAAAGCTGGTGATATGACAATCACAGATGTGCTAGAAAGAAGTGCTCATGCCAGACAGGGTTCAGGGGTCACCGATCCCACCGGCTGTTGAGTTTCCAGTCCACACTTGACCCCGATTCTACAGTATCCTAAGGAGGAGGAGGTGGCTGAGGATTCACTAGATGGCCTTGTAATCTTTTTTCTTTCCGCTTATTCCCCAGAGCTCCCATTGCACAGTATTTAAATTTTTCTGCCAACCTGGCAAATAGTAATTATGAAAACAGTATGGGATGGGGAGTGGGTGTGGAGAGAAGTAGGTGAAGATAAAGAATGACCTTTGTGGGGATATGCACATTAGACCCTCTGGATTTAAACCTCCCAACAGCCCCACAGAATTGGGGTTACATGTGTTACACAGCTACCCCGTGACAAAACTTTATTTGGGGCCCAAATTGGTGCAACTACCAAGCTCTTTCCAGTATACCATGCGGATCCAATCACCCTATGGTTCTTCTTCATAATGATTCCAACTGATTTTCAAAAATGGGGTACACGGTGAAGGGAATTTAGCATCAGTACAATTTACTAACTCAGTCCTATTAATGGCAAACTGGTGCCAGAGTTACCCTTAACTCACTGATCTAGTCCATTATGGCTATTCATGACTACTCCATGGTCTTTTTTCAGAATTTTGCCCTATGCCCATAGTATCAACATCCAGACCCTCAAATCTCTGTGAAAGAGATTCTGATTGGTTAAATTTGGGTCACATGCCCACATTGTGGCTAGAGAAGGGCAGATCCCTGGACTGATAGTTACCAAGACTGTGTAACAGGGAAAATCAGTTGCTGTTACCAAAAAGTCAAAATAAAAGATACTCACTGGAATGGTGTTATAGAAGTCTGAAATTATCTTGTCCATTCTTTAAATTTTTATTATCTGTCCCTCTGCAAATAGAACATAAACTCCAAGAGGGCAGGGGGTGTCTGTTTTGCTCCTCTCTGTAAATCAAATAGGTAGCACAGAGCCTGACACATAGCAGGGGCTCACTGCATGTCTGTTTCACGAGTGAATGGGCCAGGCAAGGCCCACATGCCTGAAGTCTCCTGATGAGACACTAAAGGGATAAAGCTTGACCCTCACTATTGAACATAAATACAAGCAGGCTGACCAACAGCAAGGAGAAAACTGGCCCCCTGCAACTTGAGCCCCTTCCTGGAAACATCACTCACTGATTCTTCATGCATGGACAGCCAGTCACCCCTGTCAACTGAGCTATAGCAGTTCCCGTTAAGCATTCTTTCAATTTTAATTAAACATCCTTTATTTTTAAATAGCTCAAGAGTCTTAACTATCAAATCCAATGCTCTATCTCCATTTCATGTATTTATGACTGCTTAGCGTGTGTCTCATTGCCATAGAAGAAAATCTCCTTTAATTAGGAGGTTTTTTAAATGGAATATTTTTTAAATAGAAATCAGCAATTAGGAATCCACCTCACTCTTACCAACTTCCCTACTCCTTAAAAATGTCATTTTTGTGTTTCTTCTTATTGCCCTTCTTTAAGATCTTATTTCTTGTTATATCCCCAACACTTAGTACAGTCAGTGCCTGGCACACAGTTGGCACTAAATAAATAGCTGTTGCACTAAATGAATAAATACATCAATGTGCTTTTTCCTTAAATCAATTTCAATTAAATGCAACTAATCATTGAATGCTAACTCTATCCCAGGCAGGGTACCACTGGGAGCCCAGAGGAAATGTGATCTTAATATTCTTATTAACCCATCGAGTTATTTTTTTTCCCTCAAGGACTCACTCTCAGTAAGATCTACAGAAAAAATAACAGTAAGGAAAAACAGGTTGTCTAATGAAATAACTAAACTTGTTTAGCACCCCATACCCAGGGCCTTTTGGTAACCGACTTCTGTGGGGCAGGACCACAGGAGGGTGTTTGTGGACATAGGCGTTTTGCCAGCAGGGCTCCCTTCCTCTGTGA
This sequence comes from Manis pentadactyla, assembly GCF_030020395.1. Classification (NCBI taxonomy): domain Eukaryota; kingdom Metazoa; phylum Chordata; class Mammalia; order Pholidota; family Manidae; genus Manis; species Manis pentadactyla. The sequence continues at coordinate 112,703,727 of NC_080019.1, forward strand.
GAATAATTAAAAGTTATACTTTGCAACTGCATTGATGTAAAGATGAATATAAACCAGGGTGAATTTATTATTATATATTCATTATCATTATGTTTACTTTTTCCTTCTTGTTTTAAATGGATTAAAATGAAAACATTTATGTGAGCCCCTAAAAGTACCACGGGCCCCACAGACACTGTGCCTAATGGATAAGAAGGCCCTGCTCTGGGTGCCCTTCCAGGGGACCATTTCTGCACCAGAGCAAGTTCTCACCTTCTGCCCTTTCCTGGTGGGATGCAGTTTCAAAGCAAGGTCCAGGCTTTCAAGTTGGAATCCTAACTCAGGAAGCCTCTCCGTTTTTCCTGTCTGACATAAGAAGAATAAGCTGAGACCTAAGGGAGAAAATCCCTCTCTGTATGCATTAACTTTCCACTGGGTCCTAACCATGCTGACTCTTACCTTTTCTGTTGCTAAGCTGTGGGAAAATTATGCCTCCCAAATGCTATAGAGCCCTCCTCTTGTTTATGTAAAGACCCCAATTAAGCTAGAAATAGAATTTAGCACTGAAAACATTGTTTAAAAAATGTTAAGACATCCAGTCCAGTGCTCCTGTTCATTATTCTCTGTTGAAACCTAATATTAGTAACAGCATGTACCGAGGACCTGGACCATGAATTAATAATGAAGCACTTGTACTGGAAAATATGTGAGCACCTAGTTACTTTATTTGGCAGGCACCCGTGGGGACAGGAGTTTGCTCTGTCTTACACAGCACTTTCAGTGATAGTTTTGCAGGGTAAAAGTCCTTATCAGTTATTTCTGAGGGATTACCTGCAGGGAAAAGATAACTGAGCGTTCATGTGCCACCTGCCTTCCTGCCTGTCTGCAGCCATTGACACAGGGCCGTGCGGCCCTGTTCTGGCCCAAGCCATTTCTCCTGGGGTGCTTTCACTGTCCTCAAGTGCTTAGTCCTGCCCATGCTCTCACGTGGAATTTCAATTATTTCTTCATTGATTTACCCCACCTGAGATTAAAAACACCACAAGGACAAAGGAAGAGTGGTACACAGAGGCAGTGTGAGTTAGCGGTCGAGGACAGAGGTCCCAGATTAAACCACATTCAGGCTGGAATCCTATCTCTGTGGACCACGACATCTCAGTTGCATGATCTTGAGCAAATCAGTAAACTTTTCTGATCCTCGGTTTCTCCCCCAAAAAGGAGGGGAGCCTCACAATTACCTTTCCAGATTAAAGTTCAGGCTCAGGATGAGTGTGGTGGAGCAGCAAGTACAGTGTGATATACAACGAACATCTCATAAATACATCATAAATGTTATTTTCATCATTATCATTTTCCCCATCACCTTGTTCTTTATCCTTACCATCTGCCATAATAATTAGCACACACTGATGTTTGTTGTGTAAATCGTGAAATGCATTTGACATATAATCCTTTGATCCAAGAATGGCTCAAGAGGGCAATTTGTTTTGTTTGGCTCAGTTCGGGACAAAATTCATTTTCACCTGAGTCTCCATCTTTAGTTCACCATCCCTGCCTCCTGGAGGCACCTTTCAATAGCTGATAACAAAGTATTAAGGATGTTTTCCAATTGATTTTATATTTCTGATGGATTTTACCTCTAGAGAGTTCAGCACAAATTCTCAGCCAGAAATGATTACAGCACCTATTGTAGCAATGAAGAGAAATGGAAACCTGAGCATGAAAATACATTTGTGTGCAGAGGTGTCAAGCTTTTGGCTCTGTATGTGTTACTACAACTTTAAAGATTATTTGGTTTATTTCTTGCAAGGCAACTCACTCACCTGTCCCCTAAGACCAGGGTTTTTTTTGCTTCCTGCACATGTGAAAAACCACCTTTCACATCTGCAGAAAACAAGTAGTTGTTGTCATCACTATACTTGCCCTGTGAAACCTTAGCAAGGTGATAGAGTTACACATTCCAGTCCTTTAAGAGGAGCCCAGCATGTCAGCTCCATCGTCAGGGACTTGCCTCCAGTAGACCTGATAAACTTGGCTTTTGAGTTTTGTGGATTTAGACATTACATTATTTTTTAAAATAAAATAAAACCCAATACCCTTTCAAGCCCACACAAAAAGATAAAAGGGAAAGAAAAGGGTTAGAATTCTCTGCCGATGAAAATCAGTTTATAGGGAAACATCCAGTTGTGTTCTTTTAAGCTATTACATAACTGAGGTAGTACGTGGTACAGGAAATAATTTTGCCCACGCACCTGCACAGAAAAACCCACATCAACAAGTTCGCTTCGGCCGTCAATCTGTGGGACCAAGAGCTAAGCCTGAAAGCAAAGGTGAAATAAAATACGAAAATTGCACAGCAGCCACGGAGGAGTCAGCTATCCAGAGGCCCCTGCTGAAACCTCATCCTGAGGGTAGAGTTTCAGATGCATTTTGATGTTTTGGTCACCTGACCCAAGTTCTGGAGCCCAATTGGCCTCCCAGTTTACAGGCTAAGTAATGATGTAACCAGAGTGTGTGGGAACCAGGAGGATGAGACAGATACAATTTTTCCCAGTCGTTTATTAGACTTGGCTACTAATTCTGCTTGTTCCTCAGTTTGACTGCTGGTTATCAGGAAATTTGAACTACTTCAAGGACGTAATGGGTCTATCTATACCCAGGGTAGAATGTAGTCACATTCATATCAAATTAAAACACAACTACAGAGAAGAGTAATTTGTGAAATTCAATTATTTAATGTTTGAATTTGATAGCAGGTTATATTTTTGTATCTATATTTTGTTTTGTTTTTCCTGTACTCCTTTTTTCTTGTTTTACTAAACATCACTTACATCACTTACAATATCATTCTTATGTTGCCTGAAAGGAAAATCCATCAAAATAAGTTTGTTGGTTTATTCATGATTTTTTTATCCCTTTTCTTAATCTTATGGTTTTTATCTAAACAGAATAAATGTTTATACTCATGTGATTTGTCACTATGGCAACCTTTGGCCTTATAAATGCTGACACTATATCAGAGACAACCAAGAGAAGAAATTATCCTTGTTTGACAAGAATAAGCAGAACCAGTTTGGCAAACTTCAGGTATAACAAACATAGCAGGGCAAGGATGCCTAAGGATAAAAAGCATTTGTTGTTCTACCCACATGACTTCATGTCAAGGAAAAGTAGAGTATATTCGGGTGCATGGCAAATAAAAAACGGGAGATCTAATGCTGACAGCAAAAATAAAGAAAAATATTTCTCTCTAAAATTTCCTGTTCCATTGCCCCCATTCTCCACCCCAACACAAAAACCATTTAACTAATTTCTAACACTCACACTCTGTTATCTTTCTGATGAATCAGCATCAGTTTATAAAAACTTTTCTAACTCAGCATTCTGAGTCTCTTGAGGACAGTCTTGCAGTTGTATCTCAAGAGATCTTATCAACAGTTTTAGAACAGGCAGAAAATGTCACAGGTCTCAAAACTGATGGATGACCTTATAATAAATTCCTCCCATGATTTTTTAAATGAATTGATGGTATATTTGGGGGGCATATGCTCATAAAAAGTATTTGATGTTCTCAAAACACTTCATCTAGTTAGCAAAAAGGTCTTGGGAGAGAAATCCTGAGGGAAAAAAAACACTTCATCATCATTTACCTTGTGTATCACATGCCCAACACATACGCAATAGATATGATGTCTAACATCTCCTTAAATCTGTTGGGAAGTATATCAAACATTAATGGGGTTAATGTTAGAGCACAGCAAACAGTCCGTTGAAAGTACAACCTCATGTTTCCATATGTTGTATGGTTAGCAGAGTCATTAAAGAAGTGAGATACTCAAGGAGATGATGTTCAGGTAGCAAGTATTTGTCTGGTGAGCAGTAAATACACCCAGGATACATTTACTTTGTAACACCAGGATGTACCTACCTACCCAACTCTGAACCTTAAACTCTACTCAAGAGGCAGGTCAAGTTCAAGATATGTACTTTCATTATGAAAAGCTTCTAAAACATAGATAAAAATGATTTAGTACTTCCAGGTGCACCATAATTCTTGGCAGAAAAAGTTAATTCCAGGTGTGTAATCTCCCAAAGAAATCTGTTGTCAGAGCTGGATAAAACCATCACATTAGAAAAATAGAAGTTCACCCATGAACAAAGTACAAGGTATGGCTAGGAAAACTCTCTGCTCCATGCAGAAATTACAGCATAAAAGTGAAACTCCCTTTTACTTATGTAAACATTGCTTGGTTTGGGCATCATTTCAAAAGAGGTAGAGCTGAACATGCACAAGCATATAGAAATATGACATACTCTTCTCAGTGGGAGGTTTGGGGTGGGGCCCTCGTGCCAAGCCAGACTCTAATACACAGACAAAGGAAGAAAGAAGATGCATTTTATAGCTTACAGATTTTTTCTTTTTTTTTTAAGCAACTGGACCAACCAAATAACTCAATCAACAGCAACAAAACCGAGAAGTGGCACACAGTGGAAAATGTTATAACAGCTTGAATAACAAGGGGGTCCTGAGAGGGGTGGGAATGTGGATGGAGGGGGCGGGAACAGAGCTCCCATATTATGGAATATTTAAACTTTGTAATTCAATGCACATTTATTAATTGGTTTCTTTTTAAGAGACACTTATTTATGACAGGTTTATGAACAATATAGCATGTACAGAGCACTGAAGTTTTCCCATGACTTGTTTTTATTTCCATATGTTCAGATGAAATGAACATCACATTTCATACCAGTACTGGCTGCTCTTGAAGTGTCTGCCAGCACTACATCCCTTGCGAGTTGTTCCCACCAGATTAATATCCTGTGGGTCACTTAATTTAAAAAACCACATTATAGAGGCATTATGTGATTAGATGGACTGCTTTTACAAGCCAGTTGGGGTGTGTACTGTGCATCTGGTTTAGAAGGGCTGGTGAAGCTAACTTATGAAGACCTCCAACTGGGAGTCTCTGAGAGGCCAATGACTGTAGACACACATGGATAAGCACAGAGAAATGTGTCCTCCATCTACCATCAGCAACTGCCTGGGATCTAAAGGAAACAGGATCTAAAAGAAACATTTAGCTTAGTCAGAAACAGACTTGAACAGCTAGTTGGAAGTGGCTGTTCCAGAGAGGGAAGAGAGGTACTATCAGTCCCCCATCAGGACTGCATATCACTAAATGTTCAGAATAAATAGAGGATCATGCTATTTCCACATTTTGCTATCAGCACCAAGTTCTACCAATTGTAAAATATTTTATTTGTCAATTTAAAACATGCTCTTTATTTTCCCTTCAAACTTTTCAAATCTGGGCGTTGGGAAGACCACCCAAACCAACAGGAAGTTGCCTTTTGAGTGAGCAAGAGGAATTTGCCATTGGCTCCAAGGACCCTGGAACAGGATGCCCAGCATTTCCTGCAGGAGTTTCAAATGGCATCAAATGCAGAGGCTCCAGGCAACCTGGAAACATCAATCATCGTGTATGGGCCACTATTGATTATCTGTAAGGAGATTATTCTTTTAGGCTTCCTCCAGGCCAGACCCAAAGAGCCTCAGGCTACCATCAAGAGAGAAAACCCCCTGAAAGGCATCTAGGTGGGACATTTTGAGTGGCAGATCCCACGTATGAAGTACATTGTGGGTATTTCTGGTTACATTCACAGTCAAATAAAAATACGCTTTCTTTCATTAGAACAAATCTGCAATAGTTACTTGTCTTTTTAACTGTCTTTGACCTTTACAAATACTGCAGAACAAAATGATGGTGTTAAAAATAAAGTCATTTTGATCAGTCCTTCAAACTGTTGATGGATATGGTCTTGGAAAAGTTTTTTCATCAAATATAAACCGAACTGATCAATTGTGAGTAGGTAGAGGAAAAGGAATTTATTAGGAGTCAAAGCTGTAGAAGATTAATTGGACAACGGAAATAGTGTGTCAATGGGTTTTCCAAAGCAGAAAATTCCTGACAGCCTCCTGTAAGTATAACCAAATTCATATTTTTTGGAGGAAAGCAAGGTCTTAGAGAAAAAAGGACAGCTAGGATGGTTGCTTTTGAAGCCCTGTTTGTAGGCAGAAGCAGTGAGGATCACAAGTCTTTCAGTCCAACCGCCACCATCCAGGTTTGACCATTACTTTATTTTTTAACCTGATGTGAAAGGAGAATAGGAGTGGTAAGAAAGGGACAGGGAAGCAAAAAGGTGTAGCACACTCTTCATATTCTTCTACCATTTGCCACATTTCTAAGATACCAAGATTACCAGTCTCGAGAGGATGTGTGAGTCTTTTGCTTCTATTCATCTTTTGACAAAGAACTAATAATTCCCAATGGCTGAATAATGACTGAAAACAATTTACAGTTTTTTCCATTTGTGTCTTTAAACTGACAACAGGTAGGGATCATTCCCATCTTATACTGACCTAGATGCTTGGATATTGTTCCAAACCATGCCACTCTGAGTAGGTCACAGAGCTTGTCTGCATCTGTTTCCTTATCTGTAAAATCATATTATCTCACCTGTCAAATTTACAAGCTTGAGAAGAATTGAGTGAATTTATGACTATAAAAATGTCTTCTTCACATATATGAAGCACCACAATATTCAAGTAACAGTGGCGATTATGAAGATAATGATGAAGACATGAAAGAGAATGCAGGCAGAAATTGTGTACATTAATGAAATATGGCTATGTATTTGTCATGTGGAAATTTTTTTATTTTTGGACATCCAGGACTGGAATACTAATAAAAGCTTAAGAGCATAACGGCGATCCTACAGTGAAACATGTTTTAAATATATAATGTATACTTTTCAAAAGAAAATTCATGATATGCATCTTTCTATATTTACCAGTACTGCCAAAAGTAACCAAGTGCTCAAAAGCTTGAGTGCTTCTGGAAGTCATCTTTCCCTCCTTTGCCTTCTTGAATCACCTCCTCTTGAATGATGCTTGGGAAGGCTGTGATGATCACCTTTAGACATTCCATCTGACGGAGATACTCTCCTGACCTATTCAAGTGCTGTGGTTTCTGTCCAAGGCTGACTTGAACATGCTTCACAATATGACCACTCAAGAGACTGTATTTTTGACCCTCTGGGACAGCCTAAGTGGTTGCTAAGTGATAGAAGGGTGAAAAAGAGGAAGAGGGTATAACAGTGAGAACTAAAAATATGCCCTGAAAGAAACTGTAGTTTTCCTAGGATGAGGATAAAGGTTTCATTTGAACATCAATTGCTCCCCTATTACACAAGCAACTGCACTATAAAAACTTTATGTTTCTAGATATCTGCACATAGCTCTATCCACAGTACACTGTTATCACTGCCTCAGGCAAAGGAAAGGCATATAGATTTTCCTGCAAATTTCCATACCTTTCTTTTAAGTTGACTAACTGAAAATTTGCTATTTAAATGGGATGCTACATCCCACTTAGGTAGCTGAAGTTGCCAGCAGAGCTTTAGTGGTAAGATATTCAAGGACAAATGCACGAGTCCAAAACCAAATGCAGGGGGCCTCTCTGAGATGAACAGCAATTATTTATACTCCAGCTTACTACTTAGACACACAAAATAAGGCTGGAGAAAGAAGAGCAATGCTATCCATGCAGAAATGGGGATTCCAGGATTCTGGATGAACAGATTTTTATTATCCCCATTTTCAGAGAAGTAAATAGAGAGGCAGAGTGCATGGATTACTCTGCGAATAGAGGGTGGTAGAAAGCCTGTGCCCTATTTTCTTGTCCAACTTCAATATCCTGTGCTAGGATTTCAAGAACACTTGAAATCCTCTTGCTTTCCTCCTTTTGCCCATTACATTCCTTGTCAAGCGTTTTCAGCTCTGCCAGCAGTCTGTGAATCTGTGCTCTGGATGTCAGGACCCTGCCAACAAGGTTTGCTAATTATCCTAACTCC